>NC_141936.1:27700500-28001000 GCF_057802395.1 Ceratotherium simum simum
GGATCTTAAAGTCCATTGGTAACAATTCAGCATTGGTCAAATACTCTCTTATAGTGTGTTCTCATTGTTTCATAACTATATCCTATAAAGTTTTAAGTTCTTGTATATGTTCTCCTCAGCACCTAGAATAGTACCTGCCACATAATAGGTGTTCGATAGACCTTTATTAGATTAATGAATGAGCAAATGGCTTAATATGTCATGTGGATCAATGAAGGGGTAAAATTGTTTTTAAAACCTCTAAAAAAGAACAAAATCAGTTCAGTCTTCCTAATGTTCTGAAATCATACCTATCAAAGCAATGGGAAATTAGGGAATTTTTGTCTAATAGCTTTCCTACAAGAACAAAGAAAGTATTGATCACGTTCAACTACACAAATATTAAGAGACAGTCTATACCATGCCTTCAGGATACAGAATTTTACCAGACACAGATTCGTCAGCTATACAATGCTTTTGTATTGATTCCAAAGTGCTTTTTAGATGAACTTTGAAAACCGTTTGCTGAGTGTGGGATTTTGTAGGCTTGGGGTTGTCAATAAATGTGTTTTGCTATAATTAATAACTCTGTGTTCTTGCACCTGTGGGGAAGATGAAGCATCTTTCTGATTTCATGTTCAGCAATAAACATGAGCAACTGCCTGCATGATTCCTCTTTTGATTCCAGCTGCCAACAGCTTGGAATGTTTCGAGTCCGGCAAACTCTACATTCCCTCATTAGCTGGTCTCCCTATTTATTTTTCTGCCTAAGTGGGTAGAGAAGTCATTTTGTTTAGCTCATTTGGATCTGTTGAGAAAGATACCAGCAAATCAACACCTGTCACTTTTCAGTAAATCCTAAGAGGAACTGGGGCTTTGTAGCAGATTTGGTTTGGCAGGAAACAGAATACTTGAGGATTGCTGTAAATGACTAGATTCTACGAATCTGCCATCACCTCCATTAAAGTGGAGAATGAGCATTGGTCTATTACGGATGTAATTAATCCAAATCACTTATAAGACAATAAAATTTAATTGTGGTTTCTTAAAATCTAAGAACCCACCAATTATTGTTAATGGGCTTTTTCTTGATCGTAGCTAGTGAGTTAAATTTTTTGAGGCTATTTTTCCAACAGTTAATTTTTTAATACCATTTTATTCTTAGTTAAGTAGCTTTGGTATAACATTGCTTTGTAGTGGTAGATCAAATATATCCCTTGACTTCATTTATTTCCTATATTTTGGAAAACAATTAGTTAAGAAGTAAATTCCTGGATGTGTCTTTATATAACTGGCATTCTCTGCACCTTAGAGAACTTCTATCTTTATTATCTGTTAAGAGAAGTGTTTCCCTCTCATCTCTGAGCAGCTGGATATCTGTCTCTACATTGATTTTTAGGTACCTCTGTGCTTGAGAGTACAAATATGGCAAAACGTTTCAAAATTCGTTCTGATTTTGTCAGATCCTGTAGTGGGTCAACTGTTGTGAGACCTTTATCCCCTGAAAGTGTATTAACAAGGACATTACGGATTTAATGATCCTTTTATCCACAAAGGGTTAAGCTGTCCCTAGAAATCAGCAGTTTATTCTTAAAAAGTAATTATAAAAACTACTATTAATTGAATTTTTGCTATATGCCAGGTACTTTTCCATAGCAGCCTACATGGATTATCTTATTTATCTGCACTACAGTTCTATAAACTAGGTACCATTACTGCTCTTTCTTTACCAATGTGGAAACTGAAGTAAAAGGAGTTTAGACGGCTTGTCCAAGGTCATGCAGCAAGTCAGTGGTGCAGATGGATTTTAAATCCAAGAAATCAGGATTTTAACCATTATACTCCAGTACTCTTAGCTGACTAGAGGGTAGAAGAGCATGTACACATACATGTGCACTCATTACTTTGAAGCCTATCATGTACTTACTGTTGCAAAGCGCTGTGGTTGATACCATAACAGCTCACATGCGTGTCTACTACATGTAGGTGTCTCTTTGGTAGGTCATGTCCAAAGAATTGGTTACTGCTAAGCAGACACAGTCTGTTCCTAGTCCTTCCTATGCAACTGCTTCAGAACTTCCTGCCTGTCTCTTTTCTAAACCTCATCCAAATAGATTCTTCCAGCAAAGATTCTCTGTTTCTCTTTTGAGTCAGTCAAAATTACTATTATTACAGACCTCGACCCCAGTTGACATTAAAGTACCACCTAGCCCTCAACAGCAAAATATTATTTTGTTCTGTGGGAGACCTAGGGATCTCTTCAAACAGAAAAATGTTGTTTGGTGCCACTGATGAGGTTTGCACTGTAAATGGTGTTTACAGCCATGTTGGTGACTGTGCACAGAAATCTTCAGACTTTTGGATCAACTGAAATTATTTGTAAGTTATCTAATCGGAGTTAGGGGTGTGTGGTTAATTATAATATGTCTGTAAATTCTTTGCTACTCCTCTGATTGAGAGGTGGAGTTTAATTCCTCTATCCTTGCATCTGAGCTGGCCTTAGTGATGTATTTGAACAATTTTGATGCAGAGTAAGTGACATTCTGGGAACTGCAAGGATAGGTCATAAGAAGACTTGCAGCTCTCACTTAGGTCTTTCAAAATGTTTATTCTGGGGGAAGCCAACTGCCATGTAAGAAGTTCAACTACCCTGAGACCATGTTGAAGAGGCCAGATGTAGGCACTCTGGTCAATAGTGTCAGCTGGACCCAGGCTTCCCCAGGCACTATACATGTGAAGTCCATTTTGGACCTTCAAAACCAGCCCAGCTACCATCCAACTACACAAAATGACCTCAACCAATGTCACAAAAGCAGAAGAATCATACAGCCAAGTCTAGGCCAAATTTCTCACCTACATAATTATGGGATGTAATAGAATAGTTGTGTCAAGACACAAGGTTTGGGGGTAGTTTGTGATGCAGCAATGGATAACCACAAGAGAATCAAACCTGACATTCTGATTTTATCATCACACAATCCTGCAGTCCCAGGCCCTCAAAAAGTCACTTCACACTTTAAGCCACATTTCACTTCCATATGAAGGTCCACCTAAATAAGCATGGACGTCTGACTCCCCCTGTAACTGGCCCCTCAGAGTGCATCTCCAGTGTATTCAGGAATGAGTCCATGCAAGCTGGCTGCTCTCCTGGAAGACTCCTTTATCCTCTGGGTCCATTGAAAGGCTACCAGCTCCGACAGCTTCTTGACTGTAACTCAAGTCTTCATCAACATCTTTGCAAGGACCCAAATATCAGTTCACGTGACCAAAGAGGTATTCAGACAACAACCAGCTCTGCCTTCCTCTGCTTGTCCCTTTCTCCTATCCTCTTCTCTCAGCTCTTTGATCTCCCCTTCGCTGTTGTTCACTCTCTCCCCTGCAACTCCATGTCTTTCCCAGACCTACTGCTTCTCTGCATCTCCTCCCTTCACCTCTACATGACCTTGGGAGATCAGTTTACCTCTCTTCACATCTGTAAATTATGCATGCTGTGAGTATTAAAATGAAATCACATAATTTAAATGCTAGCATAGCACAGGACACAGAGTCAGTGCTCAAAATATATTCACTGTTATTAATATCATTACTGTTACCTTTCAGCCTAAAGCAATAGTGGTCCTGCCAGTCAACTTTTACCAATAAATACCAACTCATACCAGTAAATACCAGACTCATACCTGTCTGACTACCAACTACAACATGCCATCACTCCTTCCTATGAAAATATAAATTCTATTTGGGCTCATTCTGGACCATCTCCACCATAATCAAAACCTTCAAATCAAAGTGACCACACTGCCCAGAAAATCACAGATGTCATAGTGTGAAGAAGTATAATGTCCAATCCCATCATACAAAGAAATTGTCCGCCAACCATCACTGAGGCCGTTCCAGAAATCCAAATTTGTGCAACTAAATTACTCTTTATAATTTTATGGTTCTGTTCAATATAATTATATTATTTCTAACAGATATATCAAACATTTTAAATTGGGTTAATCTGATTTTGCAGAATATTAAATGTGGCTATCTTAGTCCAACTAGTATAATATGGTACTGAAATACATTTTCTTATATATTAAATAAGAGAAACAATAATTTGCAATTTTGTCTTCCTAGAACACTCTTTTATTCAGGGATTTCTAAACATTTTAGCATTGATCAATTTCATTTTTACATTGCTAAGAGGTCAGTGATAACTATTAGAACTTCCCTTTTTAGGGTTCTTTATTTCCCAGAACATAATAGATATTTAATAAGATATGTACTTACTGGTAACCAATCTCTTTCCATTCTTTACAGCTGAATATACAACTGCTACTAGACATCTCTATTTGAGTGTTCCATAACAATTATAACAACAATAATAATCGCTAACACTTAGCACTTACTCTCTATCCAGCACTATTTGAAGTGCCTAATTTACATTTTTTAATCTTCACTACAACCCTATGAATAGGTATTATTATTTCCATTTTGCAGAGGAAAATGAAGTATGAATAATTTAAATAACATACTCAAGATCACACAAGCTACTGAGTGTCAAAGCCTGGATTCAAACCTAAGAAGACTGGTTCCAGAGTCTGACTTTTTTTTTTTTTTTTTAAGTTTCTGTTCTTTTTAATAATGCCATAAACCCATGTGAACAGATCTGGCTTTTAACCACTGATTATGTGCCATTTCCATTCTGTGTCTCATGTACACCTGAAACTCATGTGCCTAAAACAGAATTTATCATTTTCAACCATAAACCTGCTCTAATTCCTGGGTGCTCTGGTGCTGAAAATCATCACATGACCTCTTATCCATTTCCCCAGGCTCCACATTATTCCTCAGATTGGTTTCTCTTTCCTACTCTAGTCCAAGTGACTCTCTCTCTTTCCTGGGTCATCATAATGATTAGCCTCCCAACTAGTCTCTCTGCCTCCAATCCTGGTTCATTCAATCCATTCTCCATTCTGTTGCCAAACTGAGTTTTCCCAAAATGCAAAAGTAACTATGTCACCTTCTACCTTAACACATGTCAACAGCTTTCTATTATCCTTAGCAAAGTGTTCATACTCCTTAACATGGCTTACAGGGCTCTGACAATTTGGAGTGCTATTTCCCCAGCCTCACTATCAACACTGCATGCTCGATGCTCTAGTCCTACTCAGCTTCCTCCAATTCTTCAGACGCAGTGTGTTTTCCTTGCCTTGGGGTCTTCACGCACACTGTGTCCACTGTGCGTACACACTACAGAACACACCAAACTTCTTCACCGGGCAAATTCTTACTTATCCCTTGGTTTCATCTTAGATTTTAGTTCCTTTTGGAAGCCTGATCTGCCCGTGGCATGTGTTCATATAGCCCCTAAACATCCCTCCCTACAGCATTAATCAAGTTCTATTATAAAAGTGTTTTTTTAACTCTCTGCATTCACCACTAAACTATAAACTTCATAAATCCAAAACTGCTCTATCTTAAAGTAGCTACTCAATAAATATTTGTGAAATTAATGAATAAAGTTTGACACAAAAAGGCTAGAGAAAAGTGATACAGAGATATACAAGAAGCTACACACTTCTGAATTAAATTGTCTATTTTCTACCAAAGATAGATTTGCATGAATATTCTGAAATATTCTATTATAAGAAATTAAAAAGAAGTAAAAGGAGGGCCAACCCCAGTGGCCTATTGGTTATGTTTGGCACACTCCACGTCGGTGGCCTGGGTTTGGCTCCTGGGTGCAGACCTACACCACTCATCTGTCAGTGGCCATGCTGTGGTGGTGGCTCACATACAAAGAAAAAGAGGAAGATTGGCATCAGATGTTAGCTCAGGGTGAATCTTCCTCAGCCAAAAAAAAAAAAAAAAATAAGAAGTAAAAGGAATGGTAAGTGGACATGATAAAACTACAATGGAGAAAGAAATAAATAAAATAAAGAATACATAAAATATAACTTTCACAGGTCGATAAACACATGCTTATTTAATATCACGGGCATGGAGATATACACAAGCATTCATAAGATTACTGACAGGATAACTAACATTGAAGATAATTCTATTGATCCATGATAGTCTTGAAGAGAAAGCAGATTGAAGATTTGGGAAAGTTAATGTTTATCAGTGTTTCCTTTACAGACTGCTCTAGCCTCCTGAATACATGAAGAGCACAGTTAAGGCAGGAAGCCATGTGAACTGGATCGAGGTCCCTGCAGCCAAGAGAGGAGAGAGAAAACTGTAACTGAAAGGGAGGACAGAACATAATCATCCTGATCAAACACTTCTCACCACAATGATGTTTTAGAATCAAAATTTTGTGGATTCAATAGTTTTGAACACCTACTATTATTTAGGTTTTGAGAATACAACAATCAATAAGATGAATATGTCCCTACCTTCCGTAGACCTGTACAAGTACCAGAAACTCATGATTGGTTCTCAGCTCTAGGTTTTAGCTTGATGAAAAGGGATGCTGAGATGATCTGGAATTATTTATAGTGGGGGTAACCTTAATGGATCAATCAAAATCATCATTGGTTAAAACCAATCCCATCATATGGACATTAATACAGGTACAGTAACCAAAGAACCTGTGCGCTTCATGTACTTCTGAGAATATCAGTTTGTAATCAACCTCCCAGAGAGATTAGCATGGCAGAACTCAAGTAGGGTAAGCCAGGGACCATCCTCTGATGAGCCAGTCTACAAAGTATCATCTGTTTGCAATCAGAAGCCCCTGAGGCCCCCAGATCCACAGATTTCAACAGAACTGGGCACTAGAGTCAGTGAGTGACTTCTGAGGCAACAGGACTTCACACGGTACCCCAAGGCAGGTAATGATAGATTTAGCACAAGCTGGTTTTTTTCCTCTGGAGGCCTCCAATGTTGGGAAAATAAATTCAGTATTGCCTAATCTTCTTCTGATACAATGAATAAAGTGTGAGCCTAGTTTACATCAAATACTTATGCCTCATGGTTTTAAAAATCTCTATAAACTCCTACTCACTCACATTTTAACTGCAACAACACCATTTTTCGCCTGCAGCTCCCTATATATTTTAATTATGAGTGGGAAAGAAAGTATATCAAACCTGGCAAATGATACGACATTAAGTCCTCAATTTAACAAGAAAACATTTTTAAAAAGGATCCATATGTAAATCCTCTTGAATGGAGAGATTAAAATAAATGTTACAGTCTAATGAAATTATTCCATATAAATTTCATTTACAGCATTCTATGTAGAAATTTGTAAAGAGCTGTGAAAAACATTCAGCAGAATATTTCTGTTATGCTAAAGACCTCGAAGCTCTGTCATATTTCATCCTTCAGGATCTTGCATAGACCCATGGAAGAAAGGTTATGAAAGAGATTCCTGAATGCCCTTAAATTTCAGAAAGAAAAATATAGTCATCTAGACACTGGCTATTAGAATGTATCTTTTTGTTTTTCTTTTTTGTTCTTTTTTTTTTTGGTTAGGAAGATCAGCCCTGAGCTAACATCCATGCCAATCCTCCTCTTTTTTTGCTGAGGAAGACCGGCTCTGAGCTAACATCTATTGCCAATCCTCCTCCTTTTTTTCCCCAAAGCCCCAGTAGAGAGTTGTATGTCATAGCTGCACATCCTTCTAGTTGCTGTATGTGGGATGCGGCCTCAGCATGGCCGGAGAAGCGGTGTGTCCGTGCGTGCCCAGGATCCGAACCCGGGCAGCCAGTAGCTGAGCGTGTGCATTTAACTGCTAAGCCACGGGGCCGGCCCCTAGAATGTATCTTTATTAATAAAATACATACTTTTTTCCAAGTTATTTCTCTCCTTTAACAACATTTTTTGAGCTTATTGGATTCTCTCCCCTTGCTACATGTTGATACCTTGTCTGTCTTCATCATGGCTGCCAACAGCACTAAGCTTTGCAGAGGAAATTGTGATTTGGGGACACAAGCATCTTTGACTTTTTGTGAGACTGCTGGTGTTGCTTACTTGGGTAACAAAAGCACTTCTCTGTGGTTTGTGTGTTTCTTCTAGGGAACACCTTAAAAAAGTAATTAGCCAGACTGGTAGTTTCAGGAGAGAGAAAGTGGACCTTTATTGCTACCAAAAAAGCCTATTTTTTGTTTTGGTCAACAATCAATAATTTTCTTTGTGGATACAAGTCCCTTATAAAATGAAAGTTGTAAAGACTCAAAAAATTATCTTTAAGCAACAAGATGCATGCACAAATGGTGCTAATTTTGACCTGCTGAGGTTTTTTTTCTATTACTGCATTGATCTCAACAGCTGTAGGTACTTAAATTCTCTTTCTGGAACCCTTGTACCCTACATTATGCACAAGAGAAGAAGTAGGGACAATTATAACCAATTTTTCACAAAGCCCGGGGAGCCACTCAGGAGGAGCACAGACATTCTTCCTCCTGCCACATTACCTTCACAGTCACCAATTGCAACAGCTTCTCATAAAATAGCACAGTAATATTCATTAGGAAAAATAGAATTTTTATATATAAGAAAAAAAGGAAAAGAAATGGTAAGAGAAAGAAGAGAAAGAAAGTTGAGCTAGTCTTTTTCAAGCTAAGGGTATCTCAAATTACATGTAATGAAAGGTCTTTGTGGATTTGATTGGGTGTGTGTGAGCATTTATGGCACCTGTGCCTGTGGGAGGGCTGTACCAGCAGCCAAATGGTAACACTGGTGTGTAATTACAAAGCACTTAACTGCATTCAGCTATGGTTTGTTTCTCTGATAATTTCCACTTTCATTGTTCAAGAGGCTGTGGCCACCGTAGAAGCTGAGGTTCAAGTACCTACAGCTGTTGAGATAAGTGAATGTTGTAACTGTTTTTAAAAGTTTTCAGTAGGAACACTGCTTAAGAGGAAGTTTGACAGTAGTACAGTAAAAATATTCTCCTTACCTTTCCAAAGCCGTAAAATCCTAAATCTATAAATGGATCATTCTTTATTCCTCTTCATTTCACCAGCTGGCTGAGCTCCCTTTCACGCCAGCCAGTAGAGCCAGGCCTCCTCATATGCTATTAAATTCTCGGTATGGAGAAAGCTACTTCGATTTACTATTCAGCTCTACAGACATAGCCCCCTCTGTGTCTGCACTTGTAATATATAACAGATTCAGAGGTTTTAAAATGTGTTAACCTGTTTGTATGAAAGAATAAAAATGCCCCAAGAGGACAAAGCCTTGCCAAATCCTAACACAAATCTGATTCTATTTTCTTGCGTTTCCCTCCTCCAACCAAAGCTCTTGAATGCATTATTCATTTGTGTTTAAGTCTTCTTGAAGTTTGGAATATTAGAAGATAGGTAACAAAAACAAAAACTACTGTTAATTCCATTTTCAGCACCATGGAGAGAGTGTATCTTGTCTTCTGTTTACCAAAGACCCTTTATTTCATCAACAAAAATACAGAGTATATTTAGAAACAATGCTGATTATTATTACTCTTCTCATTTTTCTGTATTTTTACAAATAGCCTGTTCAAATTAATATAAACATTGAGAATCTTTATTAAATTCCCACAGTATAAAACTTAACTATTACTTCAAACTTTTGGTACTTGCAGCAAACAATTGTTTCAAACTATGAGTTATATTTCTAAATTGGTCATGAGCAGCCTGCTTATTTTTGGTAAAAGCGTACTTTCTCTTCCTCTATGTGTGTGTATGTATGTGTTTAAATAGAGAGATAGATGATAGATGGATGATAGATGATAGATGACGACGATGATGATGATGAAGATTAGATAGATGATGATGATGATAGATAGATAGATAGATAGATAGGTAGATAGATAGATAGATAGATGGTAAATAATAGAGCAAACAATAATAAATCAAACGGGGTAAAATATTACCAGTAGGTAAATCTGGGTAAAGAGTGTACTATTTTTATTTTTGCACTTTTCTTAAGTCCAAAATTATTTCCCCATTAAAAGTTTAAAACCTCCATGTGGTTTAAGTACACACAACTAAGAATCCAGTCTCAACTTCTGTCCATAGCCCTTTCTCTCCACACATACCCTGAGCTCCAATCATACCAAACTACTTGCAATTTCCTCAAATGAATGCCCTTAACCTCTAGTCTACCTGGGGAGCTATAACACCCTGTTTGAGAGAACACATGAAGCCATCTCCCCAGAAAAGCCTTTCCTTAAGTTCTTCAGGCAAGTTAAGTACTTTCTTCACTGTGAGAAATGATTTTTTACATGTCTGTCTTCCATTAGAATATGATATAAAAAAACGAGACTGCATTTTGTGTGACCTTAGGCACGTTACTTAACTTCTATATGCCTCAGTTTATTATATGGAGATGACAGCACCTGTTCATAGGGATATTGAGAAGATTAAATGGGTTAACTCATGTAAAGTACTCAGAACTGCTTGAGGAATAGCAGGTGATCCTAATGTTAGTTATTAAGATGATGCTGGTGGTGTGATGGTGATAAGAAGCATGGTATCAGAAAAATACTAGAATAAGAAGAGTAGGAGGGGTCATGGTATATCCCACACCAAACATTGCAGAAACTCATTAAATATTTTCAGGTGAATGGATAGATGATCAGGGAGTATATTATTATAACATTGCAGGGAAGAAGTAATGACAGTATCAACCACAGTTGTAATAAGGAAGAGAGGAGAAAAAGAATTTAAAAAGCCTTCGCGTAGATCTATAGCGAGTGGTAATCCCTTGATTGTGGTGTGAAAGAGAAGGTATAAAAGCTATCACATCACCATTATCTTAGGACTTTCACAAAGCCACACTTCAGTGGTATTCTTGGGATATGGTATCACCAAGGCCATTGGCACCATCTATCTCCATCAGACAACGTGGATCATCAGCCTCTGACTGGGTTCAGGTACTTTTCTCCATGTTATGCAAGGTATTTGTTTAAAGGTGTACTTTATAAATGTGTAGCAATCTTTAGTCAGTATGTGGTTGTAGCTATATATTTGAAAGGATCCAGATCAAAGGTGTTATATAACCACATAACCACGTGATAAATCTTTTAATGAGACTTATGAACAAGGGGGGACAAGAAAAAAGGAGAAAAATGTTAACAGCCTTGGCTTCAGTATTTTTAATATTAATTTGCTCATACCCTGTATGGATTTATATAGAAAAAGAAAAAGTGGTATAATCCTGGCCCAAAACTCTGTTTCATCAGAGAAGTGAACTGATTTTGTATATCAACGTAAAAATAAATAAATAAATGCAAGAATACAACTGTACTGCCTCTTCACGGTAGTTTATTTAAAAGTTCACAATTAGAGCACTTGTAATAACATAAAAAGTTTAAAAGCAACAAAGGCTGTCATGTAGGAAGGACTTTTCTTGTATGCAGAAGGAATGGGGCCCTTGTGCTTAAAATACATGGAACTCATAGTGCAGTGTGGGACTCATAGATCAACAGAATCCATAATCCGAAGGGAATGAGCAGAACGTCCAAGTTATTCCAAAGCTGGGGGACAGGATGGCCAATAAATCTGAAGATTTCACTTGGCTCAGGTTAAAATCCAAAGAAAAACAAGAACAAAACCACCTCAGCAGTATCTACCATTTGCTGACATACTCCAAAACACAAAACTGCAAACCTGTGTCCTTTAAAGAAACCCATTCTTCAAGATCTCTGTCACACTTCTCAAATTCAGTACTGCGGGAAGGAATAATGATATTCCTGGATGAGCCAGATAGAATGATTATTAAAAAGAAGGAATACACCAACATCACATGGAGGGGTTCATAAATTAAATCCATATTTCGTTTTAACAAATTTTTATAGTGTTCTGCCTTTGAAAGTGTCCTGAGTGTGGCAGATTCTACTTAAAAACAATGACAATAGTATCAGTAAAGTTGATATAGAAAGAGTTCAGAAGACGGTGCAGCAACTTTGTCTACCTTGATCATTGTTAATCAGCAGCACAAAATGTTAGCTGCAAATAAGCACATAGGGAAGCTTAGCCCACCAAAAGTAAGGCGTTAGGAAATGGATGAATGCTCAGGAAGAACAAGTCACCTAGGTTTTAAAAAAAGTGACTGACAACAATTTAACTGTGAAAGGAAAGAATATTAAGGCATAACTAAGTAAACTGAAATAAAGTTTGGTAGCAATATTCATCTCTCGGAAAGAAAGTTGGGAATTAGTTCCTTTATTCCAGTTGATTTAAGCATGGAGCTGGGGTGTCGACGTCCCTACGCGACTTTGCCAACACCGTACTGCCTGTAGTGGAAAAGACTCTTGGAGTCCACATCGCGAGATTTCCACACAGCTTCAGCAAAAAGTTTGGTCACCTGAAAATAGAAGGGCAGGAATATTAGCAACCCACATGACATGAAAGTGAATGTTTAATTAAGCAGGAGTGAACAGTCACAGCTTCTGCTCCCAATTTTCAAAAGGGCATGGGATAAAAGACACAAAAATTTTTATTTGATAGGGACTTTCTCGTATATCTCAGATGTCACTATGGGGTTTAATCCCCCAGAGGGATTAAAATTGACTAAGGGAAAAGAATATGATGGGCAGAAAGTTAATGAGTCTCAAAAAACTGTTCCTCTCCCTGTGATAAATCTGGTGGGTCACGTCCAAGTGGAACTGAACATCCCTCAGCCATCATTTTCTGTGAATTGGACAAGTACTTGCGCTATATCTGGCTTGTCAATTATCATTAACCTGTTGCTTTTCTGTGGGGCTTTTCATTCAGAAACTATGGGATAAAAGTTTGTTTTTTTTATTCCATGCCACACCACACTTTTTATTTCAAGGAAAATTGTAGGGGTAATGAGAGAACCATGGCTATCCCTGGCTTTTGATTATCTCAATTGCTTGATCACCAACTGTCCCAGGCCATGACCTACCATAATAGCATCATTACTTTAGATTCTATTTAGAAATTCTTCTCCATTCTGAATGTGACAAGAAGGAGAGAAGAGAGATGTGCACATATTGATGAACACTCTTAAGGGAGACACAGAAATAAAAACCCTCACGCAGGCTATATTTGAGGAAGAGAACGTACTTGGAAGTTAGTGAGGAGAGCAATTCCGCTGTCAACAGCTGTCCTCCGAATCACATAATTATCGTGGACAAACTTAGTGTTGCTATTGGGGAGGTTAATCACCAGGTCAATACTGCCATCTCTAATCAATCTGGAAGAATAAACAAAATAAACGAAAGTTTGCAGGTGACGATGTATATTTTATAATTAGTACCAGCGTAAATTACTCTCAACCATTCAAGTCAATGCCATACTGAGCTGACTGCCGCCTGCCTCCTCTATTCCTAAGTGGATATTCAAATTACACTCATTTGGGGGTATCATTTTTTTATTGTGTTCTTGAAAGAATTCTGGTGAAAGTCTAACTAATTGAATGGAAAGTTTTGTTTTCTCTTTAAAATTTTATCTATCCATAATAAGAATTGATAATTTGATAGATATTTACTTATTTTACAAGGAGGGGATTCCTCCAGCATCAAAGGCCATTCTATCTCCATACTCCCACTCCCAGATAAGCTTTACTTCACTGCCTGCTTCCCAGTGCCTTTCAGCGGGTATGAGAATGCAGGTCACTTGATTTTGAATTAAACTATTTCTCATTCTGTTGCTGCGCTGCCACACACTCCAGGAGACATTTAAATGTCAAAAGCATGAACTAGTGCTAATTATTGTTTTACAAAGCCCCAAGCAAGGGGCTTATAGCATCGTTGGAAGTCTACTAAGGTCTGAACAATTTGCCTTTCTTTTATTAATTTGATCGTGATTTATAGGTTACCTTCTGAAGAGCCCTAATAGTATACTGCATAGAATTTGGTATGACTTCATATTTAATAGGCTGTAATATCCTGGAGTAACAGAGAATTATCTTCTATGTACCCACGCCACATAGTTCAGTAAGTGTTGATGTAAGCATGTTCCTGAAGGCTCACATAGTGTGCTGAAATAATATGTCTGACAAAATCTAATGAAGACTTAGTCTAAGGCGTAACAGCCAACCTGATCAAAGAATGGTAAATTAGGTAATTCAATGGATGACATTATCATAGCACGCACCATAGTCTCCTGCTTGTAGCAAGTGCTCAATAAATTGACTAATTCATTAATGCACAACCTCAGTGCATTAATGCGGTGGTCAATCTTATACTTGATATACATGTTTAGTACATACAATGTTAGTTTAATGTGAACTATAGAGAGCTGCATTACATCCTTCGTGTCCGTGATTCTCATCACTGAGATCTTGGTGTCCATCAGGAAAGCACTCTTACTAGGAAATATTTTGAAAGAGGCTACATATCACTATGTACATATATGGCATTGTCTGTTCTATAGTAATAGCAAAGTTCACGGGAATGAAACCTCACTATCATCCACAAATTTACTCACTTTAAATTGGTTCACTAAGAGGACTTTTAGAAGACTTGAGTAGGTTAAGGCGAGGTATTCATATCATCTTAGCTCCCAGGGTTAACCCTCTATCTATTTTGTTATCTCAGAAAAGAGTCCACCAGTTCTTACTTTCTGATGGGAGAGAGGCTGGGATTCTGTCCTTCTTGAGATGGCCATGCCACTGGGGTGGCAGGGACGTTGTTGGCGTTGAGCCAGTCTGACGTGGCTTCCGTGGCAAAGAGCTGCATTTAAAATGGATAAGTCGGTTACTGTATCATAGGGAAGGCTTTCATGGAGCAAAGAAGCCTACTGGGACACACGTGTCATTTAAAACATAAAATAGAAGAAACAGGTGAATATGAGATGCAATATGATGCCATGAACAGAGATTTGGATTCAGTATCCAGAGTCACGCATATTTTAAATATTTTTAACATATTTGCAGTAAGGAAAAATTTAATAACCTCAATTATAAATGCTTCTGTAAAGGAGAAAAACTAAAGAATTATTCATGGCTCAGAATTCATCACTATCAGGTCAAGAAAGCCCATGACAATAATTTTGTTTTACTGAACTAGGCTTTGTGTGGAGGTATTCACCGCAAAGAAGTTTTGCCTCTAACTGTAATAGCTGGAAACCATGACTTCATATGGAAACAGGGAAAAAAAAGGGGAAAATATATAGAAATGCATTGTAACTTTGTCCAAATGCTGCATAAGCTAAACTTTCTAAGTGTTTAGCTGGCAACTTCCATGAGTTTGTGGAAATTTTATTAAAACTAGTCTTTCCCATTATTTTATTTATTGAAGTTTTGAAATTACCCAGTTAGTTATACCTTTCAGGTTGAAAGGATATATTTTGAACAATTTCATTCTCTAAGATTCTCCAATATTCTCCTTTGTCGATAGATTTCAATGCTGACAGAAAACAATTTGGAAAAAAATTAATATAACCCACCTTGAAACCTTCATTGTATAATTGTTCAGCCACACCAAGGAATCTTGGACGGAATGAGTGCTGAAATCAAAGGAATTTTACAAAATTCACTTTCTAGATATACATGCTCTTTATTTAGTCTTATGCAATACGGTATGGTCACATATCACCATAAAAGGCGATGCCATATGTTGCCAGGGGCCTTATATTCAAAGATGATAAGTTTTATCCTTTTATCTTCCTATAGTGAGTATGAGTTCTTAGTTATTTTCCAACATAGGTGAAATTCCATCCACATTATCTTGCTCTCTACTGTCTTACTTTTTCCCCTGTCCTCAAACGCCCTCACTCCCTATTTAATCCACTTAGTCTCTGTCCGTAGATTCATATGTACCCAGTTCTGCACTCCTCTCCTGGCCAAGGAGAATTTAAAGACACCCAGGTTAGGAGTCAACACCTAGTCAGCCTGGCTGGGTGTTTTGCCTGTTCAACCTCCTCTAATTGCTCAGTTCTAACTTTGCACTGCCCTTCAGTAACTAGGCCCTGTCCTCGTAGCTCACACACTGCTCCCTGAAATAAGTCACTCATTTGGAACTCAGTTTCGCATTTACTCTAAGGCAATGGAAGGTTGTGGTTGAAAGAATGGGCTCTGGAGTCACCAAGTTGTATTTCAAATCCTTGCTTTACCATTCACCAGTAGTGTGCGCTTAGAAAAATGAGTGTCTTTGAGTCTCCATTTCTTCATTTTTAAAACAGCAATGAGGATAATAGTGTATCTACTTCTTGAGGCTCCACAATAAAATGCGTGACCTTGAGCAACTTAACCTCTCTGTGACACCCTTTCCTCACCTATTAAATGGGAATAGTAACAGTATCCGCATCCTAGGGTCCTTGTGAGTATTCAAAGAGCTAGTTTATAAGTAAGCACTACTTAAGTGTTAGTACAGTAACTTAGCACAATTACTGGTCCATTCTATAGTTCTCATTAAATGTTAATTGTTAATCTTTGGCCAAGGTTAATATTGGCCAAGGTTAATGCATCTTTACCTCAAATTACAAAATTCACTTTCTAGATACACATGCTTTGTATTTAGTCTTATGCAACACGAGATTCTCGCATATCATCATAGAAGGCAATGCCATACATTGCCAGAGACTAGATTCCTGCCTCTGCACCCTAGTTTCCAAGCCTGGGTTCCTCTACTGGCTGTCACTCTTACAATACAAACCAACTTCCTCCTCACATATATTTTATTTCCAGACAGGCTTTCCTAATGTTCCATCTCACTGTTCAGATATTCTCTTAGAGTCCATCGCTATGACCTTCCTAGAACCCCAGCTGGATGCATCTAGCTTCCGAGTCCTGCCCTCCCTGAACTCCTGCACGTTACCATCAGGAGTCCCCAGTTCTGAACATACCTCCCTCCTGTGAGCAAAAGCCAGTATTTGCAAGACAGTGGTCAAGGTGAAAGAAAACAAAGCTAAATGGCCTACCCTAAGATCAACCCTTGACCCTATCCTCATTAACATGAGCATCTGAGTACCTGAGCTAAACAGACTATGCAAAATCACACGAAGTTAAAAACATACCCATTTTTCTTTAAATGAGGACATTTTGGCTGTTTTCTCTTGTAAAAAAATTTGTAAACAGATAACATAACTTGGTAACTCTAGTAAATGTTTTGTAATCTATTTAGAAACCGTATTAGTAATGGTGGAAAAACAAATCATGGATACGATCTTATTGCAGAGTTTCAGAGAAACCAAGAATTGTGATAACAAAACACATCAAGATCCTTGCACAATTTTGATAATGTTCAGCCCATAAAACCTCCTAATATTTTTTTGCAGAGGATTTCTGAGAACAGATCTAAATCCTAGGAAAAGATTCCAAAGACTGTGGTCAAATATAAAATTCTTTCAGATTCTGGCCCTCTCAATCCCAGAACTGCAGTTTTATGAGAGGAAACTATTGGCAAATAGAAAAGATAAATGCAGCTGGATGAATCCCAGCTAAGGCAGGCTCAGGGGTTATTCATGGCAGTCTTCTAGAACACAAATTGTAACCATGCCCAAGAGTAGCTTTCCATTCCCGCTTAGCACCCAACAGGAAGAAATGCATTTGGATGCAAGAAGCTCATGGCTAGACATAAACAATAAAATTTTTAAAGTAAGTATAAAAATAAGACAGTAACTCTTAGTGACATTAGTGCAATTTAATGAGGTCTTTGGCAGTCTCTTTAAGAATAAGTTACGCAGAAGAATAGGACAATTGTTCAAGTTTGATTCTGCTTGGAAAGCAGGTGGCTGAATTAGATGCCATTTTAGGTTTTCTTCATGTTTTAAGGTTCCTTGACATTCAGCAAATATACATGAAATATTCTAAATGAACTTCTGAATTTTGTCAAACCCGCCTAATATCTAACTTTATATCGTGACCTTCTGCTAAACATGGAACAGACTTAAGTAAGCACCAAAGCATGTTTAGAAGGTCAACACAAAGGTGTCCAACAAACACTTATTGACTAGTTGATACATGAACCATGTACTGAATGAACTGTTCTCAATCTCTTAAATTTTCTCCCAGCAAAACTCACTGATACTACATGGCTATGTGATAACCTAATGTTGAACCAGTTTTCTAAAATACCATTTCACAAATACAGCGGTTCGCAAAATGTGGTCCCCTGGGGAATCGGTATCACCTGGGAATTTGTTTAAAATGTAAAATTTGGGCCCCATGCCAGATCTTTGAAATCAGGAACTCTGGGAGTAGATTCCCATAATCTGCATTTTAACAAATGCTCCAGGTGATTCTGATGCACAATTAAGTTTAGAAATAGGAGGAACCTCCTTCCCTCACTTTGTAATTTGAGGTGAAGATGCATTAACCTTGGCCAAAGTCACAATGAAAAATGTGGAGGGAGGAGCACTAGAATGTAACTTTTTTCTTTGCCATTTTAAAGTAAAATAAGTCAGCAAGTCCTCTAAGACCTGAAGACACTAGTCAGAACCTCATTATGGAGCTGTTTCAGCCCCAAGTGGAAAAGATAAATATCTGACATGACAGTATTGGCAGTTCCCAGCCAGGGAAACACTCTGCCTCTGGTCTGGGGTGTTGGCTTTCATAGCCACATTATAAACTTCTATCAAACATGTATTGAACACTTGTGACACACAAAACAGCCTCTCTACAAAAAGAAATTACAGCTGTCAGCTTGCGTCTGAGTAGCCCCAGACTTAATAGCTGATTGAAAATACCTGGGCAAGGAACCATTTGTTACCAAAGGTGAAAAGTACAAGCTGATTTATTTCCTGGAAAATGTTTATAAGGAAGAAAATCCTTTAAAAATGAAAAATATATATATTTCCTCCAATTATCATTTTCACATTAATCCAACTTCTGGCTGCAGAACAGAAAGCCAAGGTAACATTGTGTGATGCCTGCGGACTCCACGGGGATGTCTGGATTGGCAACTCTATGCTTGTTCCTAATGACTCCACATTGAAGATAAAAGGTTACTCATGTCACTTGGAGTTGTCTTTTTCAAATAAAATGCTTGCTTTGTGTTTCTGAGCAACGCTGAGGCGCAGATGTCAGGATGGCGCTCGCCACTCCACAAGCACCACTGAATAGCCCAATCAGAGGGGAAAACAGTGAGCACTCTTGATCGACTCCGGAGTAAATCATTTATTGTTAAAAGGTGTTCCAGAAAACTTCACAACGAGCCAGATTGCCTACTCAGAGCAACCAAAAATAAATCCTGATGGGATGAAAGGAGACTGGAAACATTGCAGGAAAGTCAAAGATAACTTTGTTGCCATATAAACCTGCATTATGCCTTTCTTTTATTAGGATATATGCCGAAGGAAAGTAGAGACACGGTGCATGTAATAGTTAAGTTGACAAGGATCCTTTGACAAAATCTAAATCTTTATTTTTTTCCCTAAGTTCTAGTTATACAAGGTTAATGTTATGAATATTTCAAACTTCCCAGGTACTTTGGCCCATAGGATTTAATTTGGGGAGGGCAGAAACAGAGGGTATGTGTATAAAGGAGTAGAATGGGAAAGAGAAGAGAAATAAAAAGTTAGGAAGACTACAATATAACCAATGAGCACACACGTGCACACACACATGTACACACACACACTGTTTACTAAATGTTGAGAAGTGGCTAATACTTGCTAGTAATAAATTACTATTTAAAATATGTGTGAAACAACCAACAAAAGAAAACATGTTTCCTGGCTCAGAGTTTCTTTTACCTCTCCTCCATATTTCTTTTTTCTCGCAATTTTCTCTCACGACCTGTTGTGAAAAATTGAGCTAAGGTATCTTCATTAAATTCTTCTACTCATAGCAGGCAGCTGGATCAGGATGGGGAGACGAAGAGAAGACCTTTACCTCAAATCAGTGGGGTAGATGTTGACCATTCTCCCCATTTATATACGTAGGAATAATAAGGCAAGTTAACTCAATAGTGCTGGCTGCCTCTGCTCTTCTGCGAGTGAATTCTACACAGCCTCACACTATATGAATGATGATCTTAAGAAATCAAAAACCAATTGTGGACTTTCTTAGGACTTCATAACATCACTCAACTAAACGCCTTCCTTTCTATTTACTGGCACTAACTCCCATTTATATACAGTCATGCGCTGAACAACAATATTTTGGACAAGGTGGACCACATATACAACGGTGGTCCTGTAGGACTAGGACCATATAGCCTAGGTATGCAGCAGGCTGTACCATCTAGGTTTGTGTAAGTGCACCCTATGATCACACAGCCACAAAATCACTTAAGGACATGTTTCTCAGAACGCGTCCCTGTCGTTAAGCGACACATGACTGTATTAGCAGTACTACTTGAGGTACTTTTCAGTTCTGACTTTCTATGTTCGAAAGAGTCTATATAAATTTTTCTGATCAAGTGGAATCATGTTAAATAAAATGATAAAAAATACACTGTATCCTGAAATATAGAACGCTAATTACTTTATCCACAGTTGCTATGAATGTTGGGTAAAAGGTTGAGATTAGATTTGGTCTCATTCTACCTAAGAAGATGTCAAGTGAGTTTTATAGCTTTTACCTCACCAGTTAGTATATTCTGTTATATTGTTCAGTTACACTTATGACTACACATTTTTAAAAATCACTACAAATGAAAATCCTCCATATAGTAATGGTGAGACTATACATTAACTGTTGATGATGGAAGCTTTTCCTTTCTTCCCACATAAAGTAGGTCAGAAAATGATTCTTGTCAATTGTGGAGGCTTAGAGACCTGCTGATCAATTTTACCACATCTGTAAATATTTTATTAAATATGTCTTTAAGTATACTTTTTTTTAACTTTGTAATTAAAATACATATATATTTAAATCCCTAACACTATGTACTGATACACCAAAAAAGTTCTTTACAATAACTCGCATAATTGCTGGAAGATTGATTTCTTTAAAAAAAATACATTTAAAGGTAGAACTTCAATGGATAGAACCTCACTGTTTTAAGAAAGCTCTTTTTTCCCTATAAAACTCTTTTTTTCCTAAAAGCAAAAATTCTCTTCACCAATGCCAATATCACACAAATACTTCATAGGGATCAAATTAATTTTTGCTTCACATTTCCCTGCAGCACTAGAACCAAACAAAGCACAATTTTATATATCACTGCCTCCTTAAACTGATATTTTGAAATGTTAGCACTATTATGATTAGTTGTGAAGATGGGGACTAAGGGCATGGTCTCCTCTGAATGTCCCCAGGTCTCACATTAAACTTTAAGCTATAACTGGAAGTTGGGCAAATACTCTCATACTTGTGACTTAATAATACTTAATACCCATTTATAACATGATGAGTCTCTCATATGGTGTGATCTGTCTCTAAACTGCCATTAAGCTTCGCAATTGCAAGTCATCTTGTTAGCCTCTGCTCTGACTGCTCACCATCGCCCTTCTGGCACCTTTATGAAGTAAAATCCCAAGTTCCTCTTTGCAGAAACTTCTCCAAAGCCACTACCCGTCTCCAGAGCCTAATTTGTTGATATTAAGACACCCTAATGAGACAGTATCTGTAATAATCACCCACTGCCTTGAGAATACCTGGTACTGTTCTAATTATATTTTTATTGATTTTTATGTAAACATGCAGAGTTTGAGTTTATTAATAAAGTACAACAGGGGTCATATATAAGACCATCTATTGCTTTTATAGGATCTAAGAATTTCTATACTCAAATGAACATGAATGACCAGTTGGGAAGCATCTAGTATTTTTTTCAGAAAATTTATAAACAGAGCAGTTTGTACATTCTTGCAATAATTATTCCAAGGAGTAATAGAAGTTTCCTAGCTACCATTTGGCCCTAAGATTTACATTTGACTTGCAATATTAAACCAATAGTGCCCTTGTCGTTGTACGAAAATATTCACTTTTAATTATTTCACCCTGTTTTGACCTAGAACCTTTAATTATTTCACCCTGTTTTGGACCTTACTGAATAATAATACTTGAAGAACATCCACATTACACTGTGGGATATACTGACTTTCTTAAGCCCATTAAGTCACTGCCCTTCAAGAACTTTCAATTAGTTGCAGAGTGTCAGGCTAAGAAAATTTCTCAAATAATGCCCCTGTCTTCAACTTTGAATCTTTGACATATTGTAGAAATTGAAATGTGAATGAATGAATGAATATGAGGAAGAAAGGAACAGAGGTCAGGAGGGGATAATATGACTTCAGGTTGGGACATGCTGGGTTTGAGAGATCCAAAGGGAGGTATCCAGCAGATTGTTGGAAATATGAGATGGCAGAGGATGAAGATTTAAAGGTGATCATTACAGGTAGGACAGTGGATACTGTAGACGTGGATGAGCTGGCAAAGGGGAAAGTCAAGAGAAAGAGACAGACAGAGACAGAGACAGAGACAGAGAGAGAGACTCAACCTTATGGAAAGCCCATATTCAGGGGCTAAGGAGGAAAATCTAAGAGCTAAACATATAGAAAAAACATAAGCAAGGAAGAGAAGACATTCTTTTTTAAGGTTCCCTAAATCCCCTTCAGAAAAATTACTCCTTCACTAGAGACTTTCTCTTTCTGTTTTTTTATTTATTCACTTATTTGTATCGGCTGCTGCAATGGAAAAGGCAAAAATCAGAGTATATACAGAGAACAAATGTCCATTCTTTCTATAAACTGCTGTTTTCTTTGGTGGAACTTAAGACAAATCTCCCGACTTCTCTAACACAATTAAGGTCCCTCTCCCAGCCTCTCCCAGCATGTGCCTGCAGGCATACACACTACCACACACCACTTACCTGGATTCCAATCAGGATGCCTTTCTGGGGCATCTTAAATCCTGTGGAAAGCATTGCTTTTAGGAAAGCTGTATGAATATCTTCACCAAAGCAAGCCACCTGTTTAGAACAAATGAAAAAAATAAAATAAAAGGAAGCAAATAACAGTCAACCGCTCTTACCAAAAAACATACAAATGGAAAGCACTTTACTCATAGACTCCTTTGCTGGATTTTATTGAGTTGCCCAAAGACCATGCAATTTGAATCCAGGGATTAAAAGGCTGGCCAGGGCAGATGAATCTTATGTTTTTAATTAAGCATAATGAATGCAAAAGCAATTCTTTCTCTATCCAACAACACTCCATGGAGCCACATAACTGGATTCTATTGTGAGTTATTTGGATACAAATCACAGCTTCTGGTCCATAATGTGGTGAGTTACCAAATGTTAATATGACTTAATGTTTAAATAACAGTACAAGTCCCAAATGCTATGCAGCAGAGCATAAATTCTCGGGTCAGCAGCACAAACGCATAACTGCTGACAACCGGTTAGGAGTAATTTCATACAGCTTATGAGAAAGCCTTCTGAGAAATTCATGGATTTCTAATTCCTCCATATTTTCATATTTCGACAACACCAATCCACGAAAATCTCAAAGGAGCTTGTTTTTTGTTTATCATTTTCACAAAATGAACCAAATGAACCAAAATACCCTGTTACTAATCCTGAACACCATAGCCATATGCAAAAAACAATTTCAAACTAACATATAATGTTAGGATATGCAGAAGCTTTACCTATTGTAATTGTGCTACAATATACATGCGAGTCAAATGGCCACCATAACTATAGGACAAGTGGTATATCTGAGCACACTGGGAGTAGATTCTGCCATGCACATCATCATCTGGCACAGATACAGAACCACCATTATAGTAAGAAACGCTGAAGGCTAAATTCATTCTTTAAGCAAATGACTCCCTTACTGTGAAAGGAAAGTTCTCATGACTATGACCTTCAGTCGATCACCAGCACATGCTGCTTTTCATTCCATAGCGAACATTTTCTTTGGTCAAGTACTGGCCAACTAACTTACATAATGTCAACCTAAGTTAAGGGGACCCAAATTCTACTGAAAGAACCTAGGCAATCTCATCACATGTGCAGATACAACACATATAAGAGGCTTCAGTAGTTTTCTACAAAACATAGGAAGTAGGTAGATATTCCAGGACAGATTAGGACTAACATCCCCACCCCACCAGTAGGAAAATAAAACGCCACTTCCTAGATCATAAGCTAAAGGTTTATTCAATCCCACAAGAAGGCATTTGACAACTGAAAATGTCTCTTTGAAGCACAACTGAGATTTCACTAAGTTAGAATTATTATCCTGATTTCAGTTATAAAATAGACACTGCAACACCACACTTGGTGACACTTGGAAATATTACTCTAACAATGGAGGAAGAATTCTCTCTCTTTATACTTCGGAAACAGATACAACCAGGGGGAGCTGAATTTCTAATTCCTCCATATTTTCATATCTCGACAACACCAATAATGTATGTCTGGAGAAAGAATGGACATTGGCACTAAAAATAAATTTTCCACACTAAAGAAAACAGCAGGAAGGAAAACAGATCTCTCCCTGATCTGAATCCTGGACCAACTGAAAATAGCCCTACTGCCGAGTGACCATGGGATCAAGAAGAAGCTACGGAGAATCTCCCTAAACAGCCGAGAAATGTAACATAGGTCCCTCGTTTTAAACTTAGGTTTTCTCACCTATTAAACTAAAAGAAGCAACAAAGAGGCTCAAAGGAAGCAAGCATCAGTCCAAATACAAACACGATAGTCATTTATTCTTCAACGCCTGCCTGTCTGTCTCGCTTGGCTTCTCATCACAGATCTTTCTTGTAACCAGGCAACCATATACAGCATCACGTATCTGCTGCAATTAAATATTTTCCCCTTTCAGGTTTCCCTTAATACCAAGAGGAAACAGTGATGCCTCCCAGCCTGATGTTGCCATTTCCGTGTGCACTGACGAGAATCTGAAGGTTGTATCTGGTAAGTCTGTCAAGGGCCAGGTGATTCATAAAATGTCCTGACACTGACATGTAGGGAACTTTCTAGAATCTGACAGCTCTCTACAGAAATACATTTCACATTCTTGAAGAAACCTTCAGCTGACAGAGTCCCAACACAAGTGAAGAGGGACATCCAGTGGCCAGCTCCATTATAGTTTTTAGATGATCCCCAGGAGGTTAAAAGTTGCTTTGAAAGTGGTTCTAGGATTCTGCATATATCTGCAGATTCTACAATATTTAGGTACATGATCTCTCTAACACTGTGCATTCATTCTACATATTGCTAATAAAAATCCAAGGATCTAATTTCATATTAGCAAGTGGGGCAGTTGGGGGCAGTGGAGGAAGCGCCGTGACAGAGAGACCTGAGAACCTTAAAATAAAAAGAAATACCCAGAAAATATTTACTTAGATGTCTAGAGAAATATTTGAAAGATGTTCCAAATGTAGTGTGGAAATGAATTAGGAACACATGTATTATATTCACGTTGAAATATAAGTGGGAATGTAGACTCTGGTCCACAAAAGTAAAAGATTTTTCTTCAGTTCAAAATTCTTAAGCCCTTTCAGACTTGCTCCAATAGCAGAAGTTTGTGTCCCCCTTACTACTTATTAACTTACTTATATTACTATAGTCAGGTCTTAAAACCATAGATTTCAAACTAAATGAAAATGTTCATGGATCATTAACTAGTTACCTCTCCAGTGGAAGCCATTTCACATCGCAGAATGGGGTCAGCATCCCTCAACCGGGGCCAGGAAAACATTGGAGCCTGTCAGAAATAACAGGGAGAAAAAATGTGAGAGAAAGATATGAAAGGAATAAGAGAGGATAAATATATTTAGTGAATCATCTCTCATAGGATTCATTTAGCCTTGGTGGACACGTAAAAATAATCTCTTCGGTTCAAACATCTGACTTGAAAAATATCTTTACAACTCTGTTCCAAGAATTTCTTGAGCTGTTGGCCAAAAACTTGGGTTAAATAATCACAAATTATTTCTGTAAATAGGGGCCCTGTGACCAGTCTAGGCTAGTGTTTCTAATCTGGCCTACACATATTCTTATTGGAGGGATTTCAAACGAAGTCTACTGGGCATTGGTCTCCCCAAACACAGTGTTCAAACACATTTTTTTCTTGGTAGGCTTTTGAAACATTCCTCTCCTTGTTCTGATCATTTGAACTTCCAACAAGCCATCTTGCCAAAAATGTCTGTCTGGAAGCTGACTTCTGAGACATTAAATTGCTGTTGACACCTCTTAAAAGCTTTGATAAAGATTTTGCTTGGAAACATTTTTGCCCAGAATTTTCATATGAACTAGAACATAGATAGGAGTGCTTCTTTTTCATTTATTTTATTAGTGCAACTCACTAAGAACAAAATTCTTGTTTCTTGCATAGATCCATTTATCTAGTCTAGACGATTCCTCCTTGATTCCAAGTTATCATGGGAATTCTGGCTGGGGTCATTTCACTGGGGCTTCTTAGTCGAATTATTATATATACCTGCAATCCAATTTCTCTATACTCTCATCTCTTGATATCCACCCACCTAACTAGGGCTATATTAACATTGACTATGAATAAGTAATTTGAAGAAAAAGTCAAGATTTATATGCAATGATAACTAGGAACGAAGTAAACTAGAAGACACAGTGCATTTTGAAAAATGCATATCTATCCATCAATATTGTTTTAGTTGGAAATTGCTTCATACACGTATGTGTGTGTATATTCCTGTGTCTATGAACAAAAAAACATGAGTTTGAAATTCATGTATAGAATCTCCAGCATAAAAATATTTTTCAGGGCTTTCTATTTGTTGGTCCCAAACAAAAAAGTCCTACGGATATATATTCCCACTGAAATCTTTAACACTTTATGTTGTGTCATAGTCTCCAGGAATAAAATGCCACCCTCCCCCAACATAAAAAGTGACATTCCATCTCAGGGCACTACAAAATCCAAGGCATCCTAAATTATTAACTTAAGTAAGATTAATAAATATATTTTGATTTATAGCTTCAACTGAAAGCTTCCACTGTAAAAGTCAGAAGTCAGAGTCTCAGCTGTAACACGATCATGGTTGAAGTCACTAGTACCCATAGGAAGGGAAATTTTTTGAAGGCATTCAAAACATGTAAATGTCACATAAATATATCACACAATATAAATTAACTTCATTGTGTGATTCATCTAAAAAATTCAAATATATTTATATAATATCTTACTAATCCTCATGCCTGTCCAGTGACGTAGTGAGAGGTCATAATTATAAATACTCTGTTCGTGGGCATAGTGAGGCAGCTAGAAGAGCAAAATCACTTTATTATTAAGGTATTATTAGAAATATACATAGATACAGGAAATTAGTGGACAAACCTTACATTTTCCTGGTCATTCTTCATAAAGCTGCCATCAGTTTTATCACCCTCACAGCACCATTGTAAACAGCAACTGCTATCTCAACTTTTCAAGTAGAAAAGTTATGCCACTGAAGAAAATAGAAACTAAGCAAAGACGGCCTAGGTAATAAGAATTTAACCAACACCACAGAGTAAACTTTTACAAGATTCATGCATCCTGAAGTCTTGGTACAATTCAAAAGGGGCATAATTCAAGCCTTATCCTAACAAAATATTTCCAGAATTTCTGTTTACCGACTAAACTAGCACCATCACGCATCAGCTGCCTACACGTGGTTTATAACTCACTCAGCTAGTTGGTTTTGAAGTTAAGTAATTCTAAATTATTTTTTTTAATTTTTGAAATGCACAATAGTCTACATAAAGTCACCTGTAGTGCAAGTGCATTGCAGAATTCAAAGGAAACATGAATCTCTAGTCCAGCACCTTAGTTAGAAGGTTCATAAAGCAGCAAGATTATTTTTGATGAAAAATTATTCCTTTAATTTACTTGGAATTTACAAAATGGCTAACAGATTTCTGAACACGTTACCTTAATTGCAACATAGTCAGCAGGGATTATGGGATGCTCCAATGTTGGAAGAGGTTTCTCATCAACGTTCTCTCCAATCATCACCTTGGTGGCCACATCAATGAAGTCGACCCCCAGTGTTTTGGAAACAAATGGGAAGGATCGAGAAGCTCTCAGGTTACATTCAATCACCTGGAGAGAGCGCAAAATTCGAAAGGAGAGAAAAGATGGTAAGAGCCAAGGACAATAATGTTAATCTTCTCCCTGCCACTTGGTGTCCAGCTGTGATTGACTGGGGACCAGCTCTTGTTTGGCCAGGCTCTCCCTTCTCTCCCCACTGCTTGCACCTTCGCTAACTGGTTTCCTTTCAGTCAGTATCTTTAAACTCTGACTTTCTTCCATCCCCTTGCCACAATTCCATCCCCATGAACTGCTGACAGATTTATTCTAATGCAGAGCTCAGATAATGCCTGCATTGCATGTCCATTGGCCATCAGATTGAAGGTTAGCCCGTGAAGGCCTTCCACCCTCTGCCTCAATACACCTTCTCTTGTATCATTTCTTGGCCCCAATCTTACTTTCCAATTTACCTTCCACTATTTCCATGGAAAAAATGATCTTGCTAAACTGAACTCGTCACAATCTCCCAAAATGTGCTGAATTTTCTCGTAGATGTTCTATCTATGTGCAGCGTCCTTCCCAACTTCCTTTACTTGTCAAAATCCCAGCCATTCTTTAAGATCCAGCTCAAAATGCAAAATCTACCTTGAAGTCTTTCGCGATCCACTCCAAACCAGGCAGAGGACACTCAAATACATGCTCATGCACACACACACACACACACACACACACACACACACATACACACACTGGCAAACATGCTCTGTTCTATGACTCCAATACCATTTTATTTGCACATCCCTTCTATTATAATCTACCATATGTTATACTTATCTACAAATTCATCTTCTTCCCAGTCCTCACTAAATTAAAGATCTTTGCACGCAGACACGGCGCATGCATCTTTGTAGTCACCACGTGACTTTGCATAGTAGGTGCTGAATCAATATTGGTTACTCATTAGTTACATTAAATAGACTAAATTAAGACTAATCTAGTTGATTTAACTTTTTTTTTTTTTTGGTATATGGTATCCAAAAAGCTTTCTTCTCTGGGTCAAGAGTAAAGTAGAACTTCAGTGCACGTAATTTATGACTATTCTACACATTCAGATTACTTTTTGACAGTCACTGTATCCATCTACACTATACTGGAGAAGGCAGACAGTGATCTTTCCAGGGGTCAGAGTGCTTTACAAAGCTGTGCCTGACACACCAGTGCCCCCAGGACCCTGTGCCTTCAGACACAACAGGCATTATATGCTGTGTAACACACCACCCTCATACACGACCAGCCGCCAGTGCCTCAGTGGTTCTATGGTTATGTTCACAGAGAAGATGACCAGAGAGATGCAAACCAACACAACCTAACACAGCAGTGGTGTCCCCTCCATCACCTTGGCATTTCTTACCAAGACATCGTTTCCTCTGACAAGAAACTGGACATTGAATGGGCCAGAGATGGCAAAAGCCTTTGCAATCTTTCGTGTAGCATCCTTCACCTAGGTCAAAAGGACAATGACATAATGCTAAGCAGTACACCTTAGTTAAAAAACAAGGAAAAAAGGTACAGCACCCTAAATTTAGATTTCTCTTTACAGAGAGCTACATCTTCATTAATAATAATAATAGAGCCACTATTAGGCTTCTATTAACAAAATAATATATACTAAATATTCACAAGATAGTAGGGAAAAGAACAAATAATGTTATAGGATTATCTCTCTGCTGCATGCCCCTATCTACCTACAATTATATACTCTGGTTTTACTTTGAGGGCTAAATGGAATTCTCTTGATCCAGTTGCTTCAGCATCAGAAACTGTAGTCTGAACTCTACGTCAATCTGATGACCTACCTGCTGAGGTGCAGGCCCTGAGATTATAAGGTATTGCAAAGAGACCAGAGAGATTTCTTTTATGTTGCTTTTCTGTTGCCCTGGCCTCTACAAGGGTAGATATTATGGTCAGAAGGAAATTGTGTTTCCTTGCTGGGAGGCTCTGCTTGTCACACATAGGAATTCTCGTATCCTATAACCAGAGTCAGAAGTACCCACGCCAAGAGAGGGCACTGACTGCAAGAAGCAAGAGCTCCTCATTCACTACCCTTACCAGAGTGGTTCAGCAACTTAATTGGTTATAAAAGGAAGTAGCGTCCACGACACTTTGAGTGCTGAGAGATTTGGAAAAATCTGGGTTCTTCAGTTCATTTATCCTGCCATAAGAAACTGAAGTGCACTTGAAATCCAAGGATATTGTTCTTTTATGCTGCTGGTATTACAGAGCATCCTGCTACCATCACACTCTAGAACGAAGTAAGACTTTCAGAATCCAGCCCAATGTACAGCCAGACAGGCAGGCCTGCCTAGATGCTGGTGGCAGGATTATTGGAAAGTCTCACTAAAAAAGCCAAGCCTAATATACCTGAAGACTAAAGGAACACCCAAAACAACTTAAGATGAGAGTTTCTAAGAATACACCTAGCAGTGCCTACTGAGTGTGGAGGCAGAGGCATCGTTCTTGGGAGAATCGTTAAAGCAGCGGTTCTAAAAGAGGGGTCAGGGGGCCGGGCCGGTGGCGCAAGCGGTTAAGTGCGCATGTTCCACTGCGGCAGCCCAGGGTTCGCTGGTTCGGATCCCGGGTGCTCACCGATGCATCGCTTGGCAAGCCATGCTGTGGTGGCGTCCCATATAAAGTGGAGGAAGATGGGCACGGATGTTAGCCCACGGCCAGTCTTCCTCAGCAAAAAGAGGAGGATTGGCAGATGTTAGCTCAGGGCCGATCTTGAAAGAAAGAAAGAGAGAGAGAAAGAGAGAAAGAGTGGTCAAAAGAGACATATCAGAAAGCGATGGCGTGAGGTGAGGTTAGGGGTGGACAGTGAAAGCATCGGTTCCAGAAGGTTCCTGCATGACTGCTGTACACCTGTTTCTAACTGAGAGATATGGCTTTACATCCTGCTCACTTGTAAGCGGCTCTCAAACATTGGAATCCTCAGCAGCCATAGTTCTCCAAATGTGGTCCCCAGACCAGCAGCAACAGCATCACCTGGGGACTTGCTAAAAATGCAAATTCTGGGGCCTCACTCAGAAGTACAGAATCAGAAACTGGGGCTGAGTCCAGCCATCTGTGTTTTAATCAGTCCTCTAGGTGGTTATGATGCACACTGAAGCTGGAGAACCAAAGCACTAGTATCCAACCTCATGAGCCCTAAAGGGCAGTGAAGGAAATTATCTTTAAAATACCCAGCCTAATCAGAGCAAGGAAGTGCCCCTCATAACCAAATCGACCTGGGGCATGTCCTACACTGCTATCTAGTTAAAATAAATGTTTTAATCTTTGCTTTTTCCCCTTCCACTTTTATTTATAAATGATGACCTTTTCAATGGCTCCTTGGCTGATGGTTTGCGTGGGCAGCATCAAAGTAGCATCTCCCGAGTGGACGCCTGCGTCTTCCACGTGTTCAGAGATGGCATGGGAGATAACCTGGCCAAAAGAAGATTTTAGAAAGATTGTCAGGGGAAAGATTCAATGACAATTCAATTCTAACGTGTGCCTCGAGCACTGAGAGGTTCCTTTGCTAAGTCCCTGTTGAGTGTCCTTTGCAGTCCCTAACTGCACACATAGACTTAGTAAGCTTCCCTGTGCAGGGACAGGCTGCCTATAGAGGCAGTTAGAGTGGCTGAGAGCTTACCTCCCTCTTCCATTGATCAAAATGGGTAGAAATAATAGGAAAAGAGGACAAGTAAACCAACTCATATCGACTTTTAAGAACAGATAGGAAACTAAAGCGTTTGGGAGGCACTGGGAGTCTCTTTATCTTTTCCTTCAGGGTTAAGTTTTAGACACTGGAAAAGAAATGAACATGTGAGAGGTGAATATCTAGCTAGAAAAATGTCATAACTTAGTGGACCAGAAAGAAGACTTGAGATCTAAAGATCAAGAGATCTTTAAACCAAAATTTGAGAGAAGAGGGAAGCAAGAGGAAAATATTCTTGTCTTCTTTTAGAGGTAAGAAAACTAGGGTAAGAAAAATATAAGAATAAATAACCCATGTACTTGTGATTACTATGTGGCCAAGTTAGGATTCTGAACCTTATTGTCGGATTCCAAAGTTTATGATCTCAAACACTATAACCTGAATGTTAATAACGTGTGTGTCTTTAGGAAATGATAAAGTTGAGAATGGGGGAGAATAATTGGGTGAGTGTAAAAGACTTAAATAAATTCCAGAGGAGATTTCCTTATCAGATTTGTAGAGGACTTAAAGCAGAGTGACATCTGAGTCTCAGTCCTCCTGCTGTCACTTACGAGCTCTGTGACCTGGGCAGGGTACTTTATCTGCTTAGCCTTGGTTTCTGATAAGATGGGAATAACAATGCCATCTGTCTCGTAGAATGTTTGGAAAGATAAAGGAGAAGACACATATAGTGTCTGGCATGATATTTAGCACATAGAAAGCACTCAAGTTTTTTTATAGTGTCTAGAAATGAGGAGGCAATGGTCCCACTGACCTCTGAAAAAATCATAATATATCTGAAGTGCTACGTCCATTTCTGAGGGTGACTATTTAAAAATTATGTGAATAACCTGGAACATTTCCAAAAGGTGATGGTTGATGTCTGAGAGAAGCTTAGGCAAGAGCATGTCCTAGCAACCCGGGGCCAGCTCAGGCCGGCAGACCAGCACAACTCTCCCAGGACACAGTGGGAAAACACGGGGGCATCTCTGGGCCTGTCTTACTTGCTCTGCTGACACGTTGGTCTGGTCACATTCTTCTTATCTTATATCTCAGTCTCAAATACTTAACATATTGAAAAGGGGAAGGGAAGCCAACTTTCATTCCAGAGAAGAAATATATGAGATGTCCAAAAAAAAAACCTCCAAAAAACAAAATATAAATATATATACCTATAATATTACAACAGAAAACAGATGACCACATTCCAGGGATGCTGTGAAAAAAACTCTCATCCTTGGGGGTGAGGGGTTGAAATAAATTATTTCTAAGGGTGTTTCAATTCAAGGTTATATGATTCTGTGGTAAGAAGTCATCATTACTATATATTAATATATTTTGTAAACAATCCTACTTTAAACTGTTTATCTGGAAGACAAAAAAAGAAAGAAAAAAGATTTAACATCTTCAATAGTGTTCTGAAGTATCTGCAAAGTAGAAGATGAAGGAAAACTTTTTACTTTTTCTTAAAGCAAATAAAATGACATAGACTCACTAAAACATAACTTCATATATTTCAAGATAAACACAAATGCCTTATTAGCACAGCTAGCAAACTAAAGGAAAGCGATCTTCACATTTTCATTTCTCCCTGGAGTTGGAGGCAATCATTGTATTCGTAATATAAGATGTGATATGGTAAGCCAATTTTATCTTATTATCCTTATCCACCCTACTCTGTTTAGTTTCGCCTTTATTAACCTGACAAAAAAGGGGAGGGTGGAAAATGAAGAGAGAAGAAAAACTAGGGATTCAATTAGGAACTTCAGAAAGAAAAGTATTGGATGTTTTTATAATATCCATTGAAACATAAAAGGAAGCTCACAGACAAAAGAAAATGAGAGAGAAAATCTATTCAAAAAGAACGATGAGTACAGGATGATAATTAATTGTGAATATCATCAAAGAGAAATTCTAACAGTATGAAACACAAGAAATATGACACCCATGACACATCAACCGAATTGTCCGTGAATTTGAAAATTTCTTTGAACAGCTTGTCCACTATTATTAGAAACCTGTTTTGTAGAAATCATGAACTGTAATCTGCGTTATGTTTCAAAATCGCCAAGAAAGAATTTTTTGCGGGGAAGGCAGAGATCGGGGGACGGGGATAAAACACTTACTCTTCCGTCCTTGCCGACGGCGTCCATTTCTACTTCCCGGGCCCCCTCGATAAATTTCGTCAGCACCACTGGGTGTTCCTGCCACCAAGGAAAACAGAAGGACAGAAACCTTAGCTGAAATTGCATGTACAGTATCAAGGAAATCATGTGCCTATAAATACCAGGGCAATACTTGCAAAAAACTTAATGCTAAACGTACTACACAAACTTATTAGCCAATTTGTTTTGTAAGAACAAGGTCCTTCTCTGCTTACGGTGAGGCAGAAGGTCTTACTCCAATTTCTAGTCTTCAGTGAACACGAGTTTAGAAATTTCAATTATAGACTTCTAGGTGAGTTGGAGTAAAGAGGGGTCTCAAGAGGGGGTGGAATGTGGGTTCCTTCTCTGTTTTCAAAATCATGAATCCTTTCTATCTAGAAATATATATTATTATTGGTTTCGGTTCTTTCTCTCTTCTTACACGTATCTTTTCCAAGCACTGCAGTTTCCTAAATCAGTTCTCCACAGGAGAATGGGGAAAAAACGTACAAGGAGAGTAGCACTCTGTTTCAGTCTTATTAGGCAAAAGACAGAATCCTTTCCCTGGAATTGACATGCCTTAAACCACATGGAGGACGACATTTGCAACTGCAAAATCAAACATTTTTCTTTATGAATCTTAAAACGCCCTCAGCTGTTTCAGACCCCTTGTCATTCTTGAGGTGTTTCCCATACTCAGTTCCTCCATGACAGTGTCGTGATTCCCCCCACAACTGAGCACTAGTTGTGTTTTCCAGACGAAACGAAGAGCTTGAGTGAGGAGCTCCGGGTGTAGGTATCTCCTCTCCTCTGTGGCCTGGGCACCAGCAAGCTGCACCACGTGCTGTTGTCTTACAGACCCTGCCTTCACCTGTCCGCATGCCTCTCCTGACCCTGCCTTCCCCTGTCCGCGTGCCTCTCCTGACCCTGCCTTCACCCGTCCGCGTGCCTCTCCTGACCCTGCCTTCACCTGTCCGCGTGCCTCTCCTGACCCTGCCTTCACCTGTCCGCGTGCCTCTCCTGACCCTGCCTTCACCTCTCCGCGTGCCTCTCCTGAGCCTGCCTTCACCTCTCCGCGTGCCTCTCCTGACACTGCCTTCCCCTGTCCGCGTGCCTCTCCTGACCCTGCCTTCCCCTGTCCGCATGCCTCTCCTGACCCTGCCTTCACCTGTCTGCATGCCTCTCCTCCTGGTAAGCACTCCACCTCGCCTTCTCAGCTTCATCTTTCCAGTCTCAACTCATCCTTCAAGGCCTAGCTCCAACCCACCCCCTCCCTGAAGCCTTCTCTGAACATCCTTGTCCTCTGAACACAAACCCCTTCTGGCCACTGTCATGGATTCATCATCTTCTATGTATGTGTCAAGCTTAATATATCTTATCTCCTTTAACAGAACACTTTAAATAGAATGGAATTTTGCAGAAAATTCAAAATAACCAATGTTTTATGCTATAAGTAAGCTTCTCTCTTCTTAATATTTATTATTAAATAAGGCAAATTTCCACACTTCCTTTTCATCAAAAGCCTAATACACTAATACACAATACACAACTGTAATGATAATGGTATAACCTCAAAAAAGACCAAGCTTCTCAGCTGTCTTGGTCAGCTTCTCCAGCCCCACCTGAGTGATTTATTGAGGGAGCTAGAACAGCAGGAGGAGGCAGCAGGAAAGAGCTATTAAGTTTGTGGTCTCAGTGGAGACTGGATTCAGCCTTACCCCACCAGGAGCTCTGGAGCGTGAACTGCAGCACAGGGTAGGTCCCATCTTGAGGAAAGGTTTGTCCAGGGTTTGGAGGGTGGTGTGAGTTGAAGGCCCCTGCCTCCTGTTTGACGAGTCTCCCTTTGGAGGCTCCACTACGTTTTCCCGCTTCTTTCTCAGGTTCCTTCACGGTTCTTTCTTCTCTGTTTAGCCCTTAAATGCCAATATTCCTCTCATTTCTGTCTTAACTGTTCCTTTTCCTCTGCGCTCTCTCCTCAGTGACCGTTTCCAATCTCAAAGCTTCAGTTAAAATGATATGCTCTGTACTTCCAAATCTACACTTGCATCTCGATCTCTAGCCGCGATCCTGACACTCAATTCCGAATCTATATCACCCTCTGCTTTCAAAGCATTCCCGCTTAGACTCGTCACAGGTACCTCATATGGAAAAGGTCAAACATTAACTATATTATTTCACCCTCTGAAATTTCTCCTTCTCCAGTGTTTTCTATTTCAATAAATGGCACCACCATCTATCCAGTCGTCCAAGGCAGATACTCAGGAGTCACATCTTATCCTCTTTCACCCTCTACCCCCATCCATTCACTATTCCCTTCAGTGCATAGCCTCAATATTTCTAGAATGCATGCACTTCTCTCCATCTTTACTATCATTTCTCTGACCCAGGGCATTGTCATCTCTACCCTGAGCTACAGCAACAGCTCCCTACCCTCTTTCCGTGAATTTAGTCTTGCCCCAGAATTCACTCTCTCTACTACAGCAGAGTGATCCTTTTAAAATAGAAAATATGACGAAAATCCAAACTCATTATAACGATGGACAAGGTCCTCTCTATCTGCTTCCTGTCTAGCCTGTCTACTTCTCCATCGTCATTATAATCAACACTCCCCACCATGTTTGGTATCCTAGCATATGCCGGATGCTTTATCAGTTTCTAGAAACTCTAGAGCACTTTCTAGTGCTCTCTCTCATGTGGAGGCCTTTACACATGCTGGTCTTTCTTTCTACTCACACACACGATGTGAACTTTTCATCCAATTAACTCTGAATCAACCATTTTAAATCAATTTAAGAGGCCCTTCTTAAGTGACTGGACCCTGGACCCCAATACTTTTTGTGTGTGTGTGTGTGTGTGAGGAAGATTGGCCCTGAGCTAACATCTGTGCTGATCTCCCTCTATTTTGTATGTGGGTCACCACCACAGCATGGCTTGGTGAGTGGTGTAGATGCATGCCTGGGATCCAAACCCACAAATCCTATGCTGCTGAAGTGGAGTGTACCAAACTTAACCACTATGCCACCTGGTCAGCCCTGAACCCCAATACTTTTATACTCTCCCTCAGCATCCTGTATTTTCTCTATTGCAATGCTCATCATACATATTTAATTGTAATTATTTGATGTCTGACGTCCCTGGCAGAGAGAGTCCTCTGTGAGAGCAGAGACTACATCTATCTCTTCATGAGTGTAACCCTGACACTGAGAACAATGTCATTATACAGCAGGTGCCAAATATGAATAAATATATAAATGGATGAATGATTTATGGGGCTGGTGTCATTCAAGATTCATGGAATTGAGTATCCCAGATTCTCCTATAATTTGATGAGCAGACGTGAACCAGAAAATAATCAATCAGAACATCTCTACTATAAAGCTTTGGGTCTGTATGGGTTCTAGCCATACGCCAGCAGACAAAAATATCTTCAAAGATATTCTACCAAGGGGGCTGGCCCAGTGGCGTAGTGGTTAAGTTCACGCACTCTGCTTTGGCGGCCTGGGGTTCAGATCCCAGGCGCTCACCGACGCACTGCTCGTCAAGCCATGCTGTGGCAGGCGTTCCAGATATAAGGAAGATGGGCATGGATGTTAGCCCAGGGCCAATCTTCCTCAGCAAAAAGAGGAGGATTGGCAATGGATGTTAGCCCTGGGCTGATCTTCCTCACCAAAATATATACATATATTCTACCAAGTAGAGGCCCTGTGAGATCCAGGGTTCCAGGCAGAAAAGAGGACACCTGGCTCATCATTCACATGAGACCAGCTGGGTCTAGCTGCTGGTTTCTCAAAGGGGAGAGTGGCAGGAGCCCTGGCAGGAAATAAGATAGAGAGGGCAGTCAGCGTCCCACTCCACAGCACGGTAACGAAAACTGGCCCATTGGCGAGTTCCCTCCTCAGTTATCTGACTTCCACACCAAAGTGAATTCAAAAATCCACTTGGTGTTCTTTTTTTCAGACTCTTTGCCTCTTCTCCCTCTTTATCCTTATCCACTCTCTTCACTGACCAAATTTCTTTGGGGAGAAACTACCACACAGAAGGGAGGTCCCAGCTTCACGTGGGCAGGAATAATCCACGCTCTTTATTCCTCTTTGAAATGCCTCTGATTTCACTCCTCAACTCCCTCTAAATTCCACTTACCTAACATCAAGCTCTTCTCTCTCTCTCTCTTTTTTTAAGCCCAACTAGCTTTTGAAAGCTTTTAAAAGGAAAACATTACTTTCATCCTTTACAGTACATGGGCTGCAGATCAATAACCCCACCGGGGAAATCTTAAATGGATCACACTGAGGTAACGCCAAAGAAGGAAGTAAAAGCTGGGGGCAGTGGAGAGAGGCGGCTGAGTCACCACAAAATTATAAACATTTTTATTAACCGACAAATGGAATGTGCCAAAACGGAAAAAAATCAATAGGTCAGCGAGGGGATTTACTATTAAAGTTACAGGGTTGACTGAGGCGGTCTCTCCAGGTGCAAGAATTAGAAATCAGGAAAGCCTTCCCTGGTTCACGATGAGCATGGGTGGTCAGCCCTCGAGGCTGGGAATCCCACGGATAAATTGGCCAGCATCTAACTCATAAACAGACAAGGATGCTCCCCCAGCCTTGCTCCTGGGATCTAAAATCACATCAGTCTCTGTTGTGCTGATCGAATACGCACTTGTCTCCCTCTTCTTCCACTAACCCTGAGGATCTAAATATAATTAAATGCATTTGAGTTTTCTCAGTCCCATATGTAGGAGACTAGTGGGTAGAAGACAAAAGGAAAACCGTCCTAACAACGTGTGAAAAGAAAAACAACATATGAAATAAGGCAGCAATTAACAGAAGAGGTGAAAGTCACCAGGAGGAAATCGGATGCTACCTGAGAGACTCTAGTGGCTTCCTCTAGGAATTTCTTCATCTCATCCTCAGAGAATACCACATTCATGGCAGATCCACTGGGAAGGGAGGGGGTAAAAATAAAAGGTCAGTTTCTCTTACCACTTCAGAAATAAAGCATGTCAGACTTGATTACCTCTCAGAACAGTTCCAAGCAACCTCTAGTTCTAGTCTGGGCCAAGTAAGAAGGTGCCTTTTTCTAAATTTAGACTTGACTCCATTTAATCAACAGGACAATCAAGCAGACCAATACATTGCCTGAGTTGGGGATGAGGTACAGGGTGAGACCTGTGATATTGCCCAAAGAGAACCTCGGTAGCTCCAGAGATGGCACGTCAAGAAGGTTTGTCCTTCCTGGTTTACTGTGTAAACTCGACTGGTTCCAGGTAATTCTTAAACCTTGACAGGATGGATCCCAGGAGCTGCTTTCCTTAACCCTGTTTCTTCAGAGTTCCTTACCAACAGCTGGTCTTAACCCGTGGGCTCCCTGTCAAAGCAGCTCCTTCTGCTGCCTTAACCAGGTTACAAAAGAATCCATTGTTTTTTAGTAACGTGTGCAAATATAATGTACGGTATCTGAAATGTATTCAACTGTGTCCGCCTTTCTAAATACTAGAGAAAGAATGCTATCTGAAGTCAATTTACTCTGAATTTTGAGATTTTCAAAGTGGAATGGGAGGGGAGAAAGAAAGAGCTGGAAGGAATAAGCTAAGGGGAAGAAATAAGAAAAATATTACTTTCCACTTCCTATTAAAAAGTAGTATTTTCTTTGCCTTTTCTACTCTATTACAAATTTCTGCATAAAGAGCTTTCAATTTCTTCATCTATTTCATACAGAAAGGCTAAGGCAATAATGTGGATAAGTCACAGTATAGGAAACTGGAACACAGATACAGATAGATCGCAGAGATGAGAAAAGAAAAGGAACAGTCGAAGCTGCTTTCTGCAATCATCCCTTAAATGTCTGTGTGTTGTTTAAATTAACTCACATCAATACCCCAAAGAAGTATGCAGTATCATCAGACTGTGGTTTACACAAAATGTCATTCAAATAAAAAGGAAAGTTTTTCACCTCATTTGAAATTTTTCATTCTTTTAAAGGATCCCATCTCGAATTCCATTTACACTTTCAAATTGTGCACAGCAAGTTGTGTTTCTCTTATTATCCCCTGTTCAGTGAAGGAGTTCCTTACATGGGGTAACTTCTGAAGAGAGTAAGTAATAATTCACAACTTCTCCTCTGATGATAGAACTTAGTTTCAAAGTTTAATATAAAAAATCCTCACTGTCCACGTCCCTTACCATTATTACTCATCGATTAAAAAATGTGATCTCAAAAACTCAAACAAAGCCACCATCAGAACGAGCGGAACAGCAGTCGCAGATGAGCTATCACTTCTGGGTAATTAGAGAACAGATGCTGGTGAAAGGTATCCCACGGTTGCTTTGTTTTGTTTTTGTTTTTTGGTTTTTTTAATTATCCTCTTCTCCAACATAAAACTATCCTCCCTCACTTTGGCCAGGAGATGCCTTAAGCCACGTTTCTAATATGCAGGACTGCAATCTCTTCATCCTGAAGGAAGAGTGTTAAACTGAGGGACCGTGCACAGGTCCGCGATCCGGCAGTGTTGGTTTGGGGATCTTGATGGATTTACAAATTACTACACATCAAAGCCTAGTGCTATTAGCATGAAGCATGCAGTTCTCTCTCTCCTGATTTGTAAGTCACTGTTCTGGAAAACAACATATTACCTCAAAACATAGGAAGGTCTCAACAAGCAGGGGTAGCCCACAGACTTCGCAAATTCCAATGCCTCATTCTAATTAATAGAAATGACAAAAAAAAGTATGAATAGTTTAAAAGATTCAATAAAAACGTGGAACGGTATCATTAGAACAAGTGGTAACCCAACTCCTTTTATTCTTTCTCTCAAAAGACACCATTAAAATGTAAATTGGACATCGAAATACATAAAATGCCTAGTTTCTAATTCTAAATATCAAATCTAGTTCAAAAATAGTTTGAATTTCTTTTCATTGTCTGAATCTTAACGAGAATACTATCAGTTAATAACCAGTGTTTAACTGCAATCATGGAAATACAGCAACTTTAAAGTAAATTCACTAAGTGTAGTGCATTCTATCGGCCCTGTAGTTAACATCTGCAGTAGTTAACACTCAGGTTATGACTCTTCAAAAGTGAATATTAAAAACAGACAGGTGTTTCTCTCCTTACCAAAGTGTTAACAGCTTTCCATGGTGCCTGAGACACCTTCAGCTCATCCAAGACAGCGGAGAACATGGAGCGATCCTCAGCCCTGTCGATCTGCAGAGGGCTTGTGCCCATGATCTTGACACCATTCTTGTAGAGAGGAACTGCCAGGTTGTTGGGAATCTGGCCCCCGACTGATATGATGCAGCCACCGCATGCCTGGAAAAGACATCTTCAGCATCAGCCATGGGGTAACTTCATCATGAATGAACAACTTTGCTAATACTGTCTTCATTTCATTACTGAAAATGCTTAACATGACAGTGATAGTTTCATTTCTCCCACCAATGGGTAACATTAAGTTATGCCACAAAGAGATAAATGGACTTAGTTCTGAGTTTCCAGGCACTTACATGCTAAAATCTATCTAACATTCCATACAACTACACACGATCACCAAGTAACACTTCCACACGACTACATAAATGTGCAACATTCACATGTGGCAATTAGAAAAAGGATATCAAGACAACGAATGTTTACATCATGTACTCTACACTATAATAAGTTCATTCTTGGACTACTGTTGTGATTTCCTAAATGGACGCAGATCTCTCCTAACACTCACCTCTTCTGTTCCCCCACAGCCCAGCCCTTCACATTCAGATAAATCATCCTACAAGATTGCCTCACCAAGTTACTCCTATACTCAGAGTTCTGCAAAGGTTTTCTTTGCTGAAAGGATAAAGTGTAAACTCATTACCATTAGGGCAGTGAAGACTTTCCAATCTTACCCACCGTCCCTCCTCTCAGCCCCAAGACTACTCTACTCACTGTCCCCAACTAGGTACATTCCCCTTGGCGAGCTTCCTGCACCACTCAACCTTCCCCTGCCACTGTTTTCTGTCTCCTCCTCTCCTATCCTTTGTCTAAACTCCCCCCACCCCTAAACTAAAGTCCAGTCTAAATCCTACCTCCCGTTTGACTTCCTCTCTCCTTTATTGCCATCTGGCCACCTGTCTACAGTACCCAATAACTGAATTTAGTTCTATTTTCTCACTATTTGCCTTCAAGCAGTCTCTGGATCTCTAACCTTCATCTCTTATTAGCAGTCAGAATTTCAAGAGTAAAAAAAAAAAAGAAGGCCATCAAATCTCAAATTTTCTCAAGACTGGTGTTACAGTGGTGAGGGAGAGCCAATGTGGGATGGCGGGGAACTGGATTTGAAGTTAAAAGTCCCTTCTCATCTTGATTCCCTCGTGAAAGCCCCCTTGAGGTTCAGTCTTCTTGTCTGTAAAGTTAGGATAATATATCTTCCTGCTTCACAAGGTCACTATATAGATTAAATAAGATAATAAACATTAAAGGTCTTATACATTATAAGTGTGTAAATAAGACATCATTATAAATACTAGAAAATATTCTAATATCTGATATGCCATTGACCTTAGCATAATTTGTGTTTGCCCTAATGCCCTACTAATGAATATTAGAATTGCTGAAGTAATAGATATGTGTCAAATGTATTTCAGCATTGTTCAAAATCATTCTGAAATACTGCTCTTAGCAGGGATGAAGCTAATTTCTCTCTGCTGAGAGAAACGATAGTCCCCCTAAGTAAACGTCCTGCCTTAAGTGCTTAAATGCATTGTAAACAGTATTGAAAAGAACAGTCCACAGTTCTTCATGTTTATAAGTGCACTTACGCTACTTTTATCTTCATTTTTATATTCAATATACATTTTTTCTGAAGCTTTAAGAATTATTCTCTTTAATAATATTTTTATTGCTTATTATTTTTAGTTTATTAGCAGTGTTAATAGTTTAGAGGCTTAAAAACTAATTCTTCAATTAAATGAAAACAAAAAGTCTCATGTGAAAGAAGACTTCAAAATAACTTCTAAAATTAAGGGAGAAGTAGCAACCTACGAGCAAAAATTGAACTCGGACTAAACAGGAGCTTAAAGTTGAATAAAAAGGCTTCAATTAATAAATATACCAATATTTTTCAAAGTAGCTCTATGAAATTGATTTTTGTTTTTCAAGAAATTGACTTGCAAAACAATATAACTGCTACTGTTTATTAAGGATGTTACTACACGGCCTAGACCATCTTTTCTGACCTTCATAGCATCCCTCTGAGGCAGTTATTACTCTGCCCATTTTACAGCTAAAGAAACTGAGGCTCAGTGGAGGGGAAATGATGTGCCCACATTTCTTATCTAATAAACACAGAGCCAGTACTTGAACTCAATTCTACATATTGTAAAGCTGAGATGCTTAACTAACATACCAAATCTTTGAATCTTAAGCTTACTCTCTTTTTCTGGCTGGTTTCAAAGGTGGCTAATGCTAGAGGAGAGGAGAAGAGTTATTTCTAAAACATTCTTTCTGAAAAGTAGTAGATAGAAAAACTTTGACTGCAAAACCCTATCCTCATCATTGACTTCCAGAAATAAAGATCATCATTGGGAAGATAAATCCCACTCACAAGGATGTTTTAGAGAAATAGTGTGATGATATAGTGTAGATTTTGCCCAAATAGCAAAGGAATCCAGGAAAAGAGAACATGTTTGTAGGATAAAGTTAACATAGGACAGTTTCGTGGAGGAATTCTATCTTAAACTGGCACCAACTCCAAGCCCAGAACTTGTAGGAACTTAGGAAAGGGAACCTGACATCCCACACAGGAAAATTATCATCGTTGTCATAATCACTTACTCCTAAATACTTTCAAGTAATTTACTGAAATAAAATATTCTAAAATTCAGATATTGTTTCACGGATTTCTAAAATCTTTAGGCCTAGAATAATTCCATTAAGTCCCCAAAGTTCTGCTGATCTTACCTAGATATAGTTTGTACCTTTTTACCCAGCTTAGGTTTCTATGTTTTTAAACCTGGTATCACTAAGCTAACGTAACTCCACACAAGAATATTTCTTTTGTTTTTGTTTTTCTTTTGTGAAGAATATTTCTGAAACAATATCCAAGCTGAAATCATACCACAAATAAAGGAATTAAAAGAAAATACTTCAAACATTTTTGAGAATATCTTAAGTTCTCTTAGACTCTAATCACTTTGGACAGTTCTTATGTTTATGGACAAGTTAAATGCTGTATTGTAGATAAAGCAATGTGATAAAATTTGTCTTGCTAACAGAAATAGCATTTACTTCATTACAAACTGGCCCTGAGTTTTGCTATTTTATGTATTGTCTGCAACTTACAAACTCTGCTCTTTATACATCTGCCAAGGAGAATGATCATGTTTTATATTTTAGTAAAACATATTTTACACTTTAGGCAGAACCTTAGCATTATTTTTAATTACAGTTAAACCAAATGCTAGGAATGAGCCCCAATTCTAGTTCAGAGTCAAGCATTCTTGGATGGGTTTTACCTTCCACTAATTAATGTCTGTCACTCATTCATTGGTTTAACTCAAGCTGTGTTACAGAGGTACCATTGTCTACATATACATACAATATTAGTTGTTAAAAATACAATAATTAAATAGTTAATAAGAGTATATTTTTATGGGATATTATCCAATAAAGTACTCACTGTAAAAGCAAGAAAAATTATTTAAAAAGGACTCAAACCAGACAGAGACATCATAAGGTGTCAGACATGTGGCCTGGTATTTTTAGACTCAATCTGTTTTTTAATGAACAAATACGAAAAGAACTGAGGAATGGGTCCTACATGAGGCTTGAATGTAGAAGAAAACTAATGTTATTTGTTTACATAACTTTTCAAACCATGAGTCTCTAACTAATTTGAGAACATCTTTTCCCTCATAAAGAGTGTCCTAAGCAAAACTGTGAACTAGCAAAATACCATCTATCAAAGCCTTGTAGATGGCTGACCCAATGTCTCACTTTCTTGACCCTTCTCCATACTCACACATCAAAAATAAACAAACACTTTCTATTAAAAAAATAAGAAGAAGTGGGAAGGAGACTTCAGCATCCTACCATCCCCTCACACTCAGCCTCTGATCAAGATCCTCCAGAGCAGCCTGCCTCACTCACGGGCTCGTTACTTCTCTGACATCCCCTCAACGTTTCTTCAAAGGTGCTTCCGTGATGCCATGAAAACAGCCTCGGTCCTGGACTAGACCAAGAGACCTGGACCAGGAGAGCCATCACACTTTCTATCACCCCATGTAGCTACGTATCCGTGGGGATGCCTATTGCCCTTCTAAGTGACTCAAATGTGTGCTTTTGAATTAGTTTAGACGTGCTTCCAATTTTCTGCAATTTACCACTGAACGCCTCAGCGCCTTCAGCATCACTTGGGGCACCCAAGGTCGGATAAGGGCAGCCACCTGAAGGTCGAGGTACACCCATCACAAGAGACAAGGGAGCCTATGGATCCCGCTGTGAGGAGATACACAAGCACTTCATAAAAGGAAACACACACACGTATATGTACACGTGTGTATGGTGTGTGTGTATGATATGTAACATTTCCTATAGGATACATCAATGGAATATTGTTGTCATGTTCTCCAACAGAACATTTAAAATATATAGTAGCCCTATAAATGCCTATTAGCTTCAAAGAAGGCCAATTTATTTCTTTCCATCATCCTGAATTCAGTTATAATAAAAGGAATCATTAATATCCATGTGTAACTGCATCCAAAGGCAGTCATAGAGGTTTTTAATCTTTCCTTAAAGTATTTCACGAGGAAACAATTAATTGTGTGTAAATGCCTGCTGTTACTGCTTGTAATGCTTGTTAATATTTTTAAATCAATTACATAATTTTTCACATATTTATGTCCGGAGTCCCAGTTTTATATTAATAAATAAAATAAAGGAGTCCCTACTTGAAGGTAGGGACCTGGTTTTATAGCTCTCTATCCTGCTGAAGATGGTATTTAAAGGTGTTCAAGTGATATTTGTAGAACGTACTTGTTTTGATGCCAACCTACGTATCTGAAATGAGTATTAACAAATCATTAGAAAAACCATGTCAGAGATAGAACTAAAAATTGTGTATATTCTACCTAGTGGTTCAGTGTCATTATATTAAAAGATTAGTAAGCCAGACCAAAATAAACAACTATGGTGATATATCTATCCTAAATTTATCCATTCTTTTTTTTAAATGGTTAAATTGTTTTTTTTTTTTTTTTTGCTGAGGAAGATTCACCCTGAGCTAACATCCATTGCCAATCTTCCTCTTTTTTCGCTTGAGGAAGATTAGCCCTGAGCTAACATCTGTGCCAATCTTTGGTATCTCTGTTTTGTATGTGGGTCACCACCACAGCATGGCCGACGAGTTGTATAGGTCCACACCTGGGATGTGAACATGCGAACGCAGGCCACCAAAGCAGAGTACACCAAACTTAACCACTAGGCCACGGGCCTGGTCCCTATTCTTCTTTACAATAACAAAATCATCACATTGTTCAACCACAAATCTCCTGTCCCTTCACACTGCCTACATGCAGCACACTTTTACACTCACGTGATTCATTAACAAAAAAAGATGAAGTACAGAGAAGTTAAGTAATTTGCACAAGTCAACGAGTTCTCAAGTGGAAACCAGAATTTAAGCATTGTGGCTCCAGTTCAGCATCTTTTTTCTAAGTGACCATATTTTACACCTCTGGATGGTTCTCTGCTGTAGGGAGTTAACCGCAATCACACCAAAAGGCACAACTGCTGGACGTCACGCTGAAATTTTCCAGTAGTTCTTTCTGTTTTTTTTTTTCTTCATGAGGAAGATCAGCCCTGAGCTAACATCCGTTGCCAATGCTCCACTTTTTGCAGAGGAAGACTGGCCCTGGACTAACATCTGTGCCCATCTTCCTCTACTTTATATGTGGGACGCCTGACACAGCATGGCCTGACAAGCAGCGCGTGGGTCCGCGCCCGGGATCCAAACCTGCGAACCCTCGGCCGCCAAAGCGGAGCATGTGAACCCAGCCACTATGCCACTGGGCCAGCCCCCAGTAGTTATTTCTTTAATTGCAAAGATAATTTAATTTTTTCTACAGATGTAAGTAACCTACGATCATACGACTCCACAGTGAAGACATACTCAGTAATGTTGGAGTAGAGATGGAGGGGCAAATGTGAGAGAGGCTATTATAAAGGCACCAAATCATTCATTCATATCATTCATAAATTGAAGACTAACGGCTTCATCTGATAGCACCAAGAATTAACCAGTCCTTTATGAACAACTGACTTCTCTCCTCTGGGAACCGTTCATCACTGAACCGAAGCAGCACAGGACCTAGAGGGAGGCTGCTTACTGTATGTCTAGATGGCCAAGTAAATCATTCTGCAAAATGTTTGTCGGGGTTCTTGTGCCAGTTGATATGTGTCTGGCACACGTTACCAAGAAGAGTTTTCAGTCTAGCTGGAAAGCTTAGAGAGAAAAAGTGAATTTTATATGAAAAATAATCACTCTGTGGCAGGGCCTTGAGATTCTAATGCTGGGGTAATTTTTTTAGAGTTTCACGGCAAAATTAGACAATGGAAGACACCAGCAGCTCTTTCTCCTAAGGGGAATTAGAATATAAATCTATATACATGAATACACATATATAAAGTGTGCACAGTATATATTTTTCTTCTTGTTTTTCTCTCTCTTTTTTTTACCTCCTGATGGTAGATGTCTAGGATTCTCTCCAAAGACAACTCTTCAAAGTACAGTTTGTCACACTCATCAAAGTCTGTGCTCACGGTCTCAGGGTTGCAATTCACCACCACCGTCTTCTTGCCAAGCTGACGCAGCGTGCGGATACTGGAGACGGCACACCAATCAAACTCCACACTACTGCCTGCAGAGAACGCAAGATTGGGGAAGGGGTAAGAGAAGCGCGGTGTTACAACACAAAGAAAGGCAGAAATACATTGCCAGTCAGTCCAAGCCCAGGAAGCTAATGCACTTTCAACTCAATTTGTGTCTGTGTCTGTGTGTGTGTGTGTGTGTGTGGAAGACTGGCTCTGGGCTAACATGTGTGCCCATCTTCCTCCACTCCATATGGGACACCTGCTACAGCATGGCTTGACAAGTGGTGTGTAGGTCCGTGCCTGGGAGCCAAACCTGCAAACCCCGGGCTGCTGAAGCAGAACACGCGAACTTAATCGCTATGCCACCAGGCTGGCCCTCAACTCAATTTTTAAAACTCCAAAATATAAATTTCAGATCAATTATGCATACTATAATGAGAGTAATAAAAACAGGGGCTAATTAAACAACAATGACATGTTGGCTTGTTATATGCTAAGCTCTGCAATAGGTAATCTCCATATTTGAAGCATTCAGAACCTCAAAGTTATTATAAAGGGAGATAATTGTAATGATTAAAAAAAATGATAACCCTCCCTTACTGAAAAGAAACTCAAAGTGAACACACGGACCTCAGGACGTGAAAGGCGTTAAGCCGGTGATCAGAACACTGGAGCTCTGGTTTCAGTCCTTTCACTTACCCTGCTATCTGAGGACTAAACCCAATAATCCATCCTTGAGGTGCCCTGCAGCTCTGACATGTCTTGATTGATTGGAAAGTCCTGTCCTTTTCAAGCATATCCTTTTCAGCTTGGCAAGGCCACTCCACGCAGAGTGAGTGACCTTCTAGGAAGTAATTTGAAGTGTAATAATGGCCTAAATGCCTCAAAATATCACCTCTACTGGGATGTCATAGACCTTAAACTTCTGAGATTTGTACTAATTCTTTGCACTAAGACATTGTCTCCTAAAAATTCTTGCCAGAAGAGTAAGTTATTCAAATATAGTAGCATGCTAATTCTCATTACCAATTAAGCATACACTTGATTATCAGCTAGGCTAGTTAGTCTTCCCTGGGCCCTAAAGTAATGAAGAATTATTGCATAAATTAAGTGAAATCTGAAGAGGAAGGAAGACAAGTCTAGAGAGGGTATGTCCTGGTGAAGATGTTCAGGCCATTTAGCCATAAGGTAACTCAGGTGGGAAAAATATAAACACTTTTGGCCTACTTCAAGATTTGACCAAAGACTGGTAAACCAGTGTATCCTGAAGCACTCAGTTAACTGTAAAAACTAAAATAAACTACGCTTAAACTAACAGAGTAAGACTATATACATTTAAATCATATATTTCATCATCTCAATATTAATGAATGTTAATTGGAGACTAAATGCTAAATACACTTGTTGAGAAATATCATTGTCTATTTAAACATATACATTGTAACTGTAATAGATCTTGATTCATTATTAAATATCTAATTTTAAGTGGCCGGGGGAAATGTAACAATTTCTGGTGAGAATATTTTAATTAAATTACATAATGTTCTGCCTATGCACCAATGAGAAAAGCTCTCTGCATTTGATGTCAACAGGAGTCACATGTTAGGTCAGAAATTGTATTCACAAATGCAGTTTCTGGCTGATGTACAATGTTCTGGAGCAAATATAGATCTTTGTGAACAACTATGCTGGAAGGGAAAAAGTCAAGGTGTAATTCATTCCCCAACCCCAATGAGAGGCTCGATGTAGTTCATGAGGATACAAATGATAAAGGGGTGACATGATGAAATGAGAGGAGATGGAATTTGTGTTGAGACCTGCATTTGAGTCCCACTTTTACCACCTAATAGCTGTATAAGTTTGGGCTTCATCTCTCTGAACCTCAAGTTTCCAAATTTGCAAAATATTTAGTATAACAGCATCTATTTTACATAGTTCTCTGAATAGTGGAATTAATGTTCATGAGAAGTCCTATGTAAATACGTGATCACTTTACCAATGTGATAAGGACCACAGCCCAGCACCATCATTCCATGGTCATCAAAGTCGATATCATGCTCCTGAGGGGAAAAGAAAAAACACAGAAGATGTGGAAATTATTATGTAATTCTTCCCTCTAATTAAACTATGTGTCCTGTCTTTGGGTGTGTCTTTCTCATTCTTTCTCTCATTGACATGCATCCTCTCTTAGTCTCTGGGAACCCATAAGTATAAAGTGTTATATAAGTTCTACTTATTCATAAAAAAATAAGTTCAATATTTTTTCATTAAATAGTCATGAGAATACAGCATAATTGTGTGTTCATGTAACCATTGTCCTTATCATCTTTTCACTTGTGTGATTTCATCACTTTAACGCAGTTCTTGAAAGACTGAGTACAGAAATCCATCACATCTGACCCACATGATGTCACTTTTATCACCAAGATCATTAGGTAACCAAAGACACAAAATACATACATCCTCTCATGTAGATCATTTACTAAATGTGGAGCTTTCTGCATATGCCAGTTTGGCAGTTCCTACCTGACCATTGTAGGTAACATAGAGGTAGTTTGTTACTGACGGGTATTCTGCAGCCAGTGTATCAATCTGCAAGAGAAAACAAATAAATAAATAGGGATGTTACTCCCTTTGTCATAATTTTTTTCAAGAAGATTGTAGATTTTTTTGTGCTGCATTCATATTTTTTTAATGTCTATTACTGTCAAATATAAAGACAATAAAAGCATATGTACAATCCAATTGGTTTCTCATTCTGAAAATGAGAGGGGGCATAAAACAATGAAATAATCTAGCTATCACTTGAGCAATAAAAGACAACACACATCCCTGAGCATCGCTGGATCATTACAATAGCATCTCTCATGAACACGACCAAGTCAGTGGTCATATAGTCGACTGATTACCAGGAAAACTTACCCAGACAGCTATCTAAAGCAGCTGCATATAAAATCTACAACCAGAGCAAAGTGACCTACATGTAAGGATGTCTTTGGTTTGCAAATTAATGCACAGGACTTAAGTTCCCTATGGCACTGAGCAATGGGATGACACAAAGACCATAAAGCATGGAGAAGAGAGGAAGGGGACAAGATCTCACTGAACATATTTGGAAAAAGTAAATCAATTCAGCTCTCAAGGGCTGGGAGCCCAGCTTAGTGAGCAAGAATTCAGGGCCAACAGGGCAAGCTAGTGTAAGGCAGGTGAGAAGGGAGAGAGAGAATAATTGCTGAATAGAAAAAATTCAACGTCAAGCCTGAGACCTAAGAGTATGCATGTGCCCCTGAGCACACAGGGAAAAGTCAATGATTTTAAAGGACAAAAACCAGCAGGTGGTACTTTAAGCCAAGACATCTCTTCTACTAAAGGCCAAAAAAAAAAAAAAAATTCACAATGGTACACCTAGGAAAGTTCTTGTATGATTGTCACGAATACTAGACGAGCTCATTACACCCAACCCTATCACAATGAATACCAAATGAACCATAATGATGGGGCACTTAAAATAAAGTATCACCCTGTAACAAGTTAGTGCTAAAAGAGATAACTATTCTTTTCAAGAGGGTCAGCCATCACGTGAGGGTATTTTAAGTCCTTCTATTACACTAAGGACTTCTCTTACTACAGATGTATTTGCACACAGGTCAAAAAGGAGAGGAGAGGTCATTTTGATTTTTTTTTTCATCTAGGCCAAGAAAATCATGTAGTCACTCTTACCTTTACAACCCAGCGCCCTTTATCCTTTCCCTTTTAAGCATAAATCAATCCTGTACCGAATTAAATGGGTGACATCATAGGCATTGACCAGACAAGTGGAGTCACTTTGGAATTCCACCCCTCATTTTATTGACAATGGCTCTGAGCTGGTGCCTACACTTCACCCAAGGAATCCTCGGAAAAAAGAGAAACTCCTTTACCTGTTTAACCCAAGGGTGGATGTTTTTCTTTAACCTCAGCTCCCTTGTCTGGGCCTCCGTCAGCCCAAGGCATTTTGAAATCTGCTTGTCTGAGAATCCAATTTCCTTTGCCTTTTTCAGGGTTTCTTCTGTAATGGACTCACTAGGATTTAAAGAAAAAGAGAGATTTAAGTTTAGACCAAACAGAATACAAAGCAGCTAATTATTCAATTTCAAAGACACCAAAGGCTCCTTATTTTCCATCTGCAACATGTTTACATCTCCTGTCTTTTAAAAATAAATAAATAACCTACCAAATCTTCTAGCCTCAATGAAGTCTACTTTTTGCTGGCCTTCTCAAACATGTGGTTTCCTACTTTCATATCCTACGCACCCTGTTGTCTTCTTATTTCCTGAAAAATGGCTTCTGCATCTACCGTCCTCATGAATTTGCTCTTTCAAAAATAAGCAGGGACCTCCCTCTTACTAAATCCAAGAACCCTTTCTCAATGTTCATCTCCTCAACCTGTCCCCATATAACACGTTTGATGTTCTATTCTTTAAAAAGATATCTTCTTCTGGCTTCTAGTAAATTGCTTCTCATCCTACTTTATTACTCACAGCAACCATTTACTATTTTTCCCCCAAGGCTCTATCCTCTGTTACTTGCTTTCATCTGGCTATCTTCACTCCCTCTCTAAATGTAGCCACTGTGGTTGGCTCAAGGAGCATACCTAGTTGATAATTCCCAAATCCGTAGCCCCTTCTCCAATGTCTGACCTTGTGCTCCACGTCTTTATGTATACGAGCTTTAAGAATCATCTTCACCTGGGCATCCCAACATTGCATCAGACTGGATATCCTCTCCATCAACTGCCTCTATTTACTGATATCACATACCCGGCTACGTTGAGAGGATAGTTTTGTGGTTTTATGATTATTTGCCACTCCAGCTAGATTTCCCCATGCTCATTCCCACGGTATAGACTGTATTCTTGTTGTTTCTCTCACCTGGAGTGTCTCTGACATTCCTTTTGCCTACCAACTGCTCCCCAACTCCCAGCTACCCTTCAAATGTCAACGACAGTCAAGCATCATCAAAACCGTCCCAGTCTGCCCTCACCCACACTGATCTTCCTGGGCTCTTAACTGACTCTTTCATGTGGAGCCAGAGGCATAGTTGGAACCCTACTGTTTAGCATGTCATCATCACCTGATATTTTTAATGTTTCTTAGCTTTTACTCACCAACTAGACTTTTCGTCCTGCTAGATTCAAGTTCCACGAGGGCAAAGACTACAGTCGGCTCATTTACTAGATCGTTCCCAAAGCCGAGCACACTGTCTGGCCCACAGATAGCATTCAACAAATATTTATTAAATGAATGAAGGAAACTGTAACTCTGTAGCTTCTTTATTTCATAGAAAAGACAAAGAAGTTATTGAAATCAGCTTCTAACTAGAATTCAAAATGCACACAAAAATAATTTGTAAAGGGTCAAGCTACAGAAGAATAAGATATTACTGTAAAAGCACCTTAATCAAATACCTGTGGGCCAGCTATTTCAAGTCAAGCTATTTTAATAGTCAATACAATAAAATCCAGTTATAACAGTTTGATAGGCAATAAAATGAAATTAAAATATGTGTGTTGTCAGAAGATCTAATGATAAATAATTTTCATTGTAATTTTGTTAATAGAATACAGTTAAATCTATTGAATTTTGTTCATTCTATTCTTTAATCCTCTTTATTTAATTAATTCATAGTCTGAGTTTAGAGAAGAGAGAATCAAGCTGGTGTATTTAATAGCAATGTCTCTGGCTTTTTGGTATCAGTATTATTTTGGATTTTTCCAACTATAGCTCTTCCTAGTCAATTCACTTTTTCTATTGCACCTAAATTCCCTTCTGTCTCTCAAATCAATTTTTTTTTATTTCTCCCAATGAATTTAATTTCTTCTTTTTTATTCCCACTTTGAATTTTTAATCTTCCCAAGAATTTGACAAGCATTCTCCCAGAGCAACACATTTTCCTGTCAAATTTTTTAACACATAGTATTATGTGTTAAAACTATTTAACTAAATACTATTAGTCATTTGCTATATATGCCAAGCACTGTGCTACATGCTCTAGAACTATGCTGTCCAATATGGTAGCCACTAGCCACACATAACTATTTAAATTTAAATGTTAATTAATTAAAATTTTTTTTAATTAAAATTTTAGATCCACAGTCACACTAACCGCATTTCAAGTGTTCAATAGCCACATACGGCTAGTGGCTACTGTATTAGATGGTGCTGATTATAGAATATTTTATCATTACAAAAATTTCTACTCGATGGTACTGCTTAAGAAGATACAAAACAATACTTGAGACAATGGAATGATCGAGAGTGATTCAAAACATTTTATGGAGAGATAAGCTATGTGGTGCAAAGTGAGGTCAGAGGAAAGAGATAATAATGTGAGTGGCTGTAGCTGAGAAATACTACAGCAGTAGAGAGAAGAGAACAGAGCCATAAAGAAAGTTCAGCTTTACATAGATGAAGGACTTGATGGATGTACTAGAGGCAAGGGCAAGTACCTTTGCAATAATTTGAGGGCAGCAATGGGCCTGGCAGGTATCGGAAATATACTGAAGATTTGTAGCGTAAGCAGTTAGCAGGAAATTTTGGGTGGTGAAAGTGGAACAACATTCAATATCATTCTTTCACTAGTGTTTTAACACTTAGCGAATATGTGCTGTGTATCAAGCTCTGTGCTACCTATTTTAATGATGGAGAAGTAAAATATCAAATGTCTACATTCAAGGTCAGAGCATATTAGGAGGCAAACAAACGGCCATAGAAGTGCCTACACCATGAGAGGTGCTACGAGAGAAATGTATGCAACGGGAGGCTGTGCTCAGAGGAAACGCTCCAGATTCCACCGGGGAAGTCTGGAGAGGCTTTACCCAGGAGGTGACTGCCGAGCTTCTGAGGGCTTTTGTTTTTTTTTGTTTTTTTGTTTTTTTTAAAGATTTTATTTATTTATTTTCCCCCCAAAGCCCCAGTAGATAGTTGTATGTCGTAGTTGCACATCCATTCTAGTTGCTGTATGTGGGACGCGGCCTCAGCATGGCCGGAGAAGTGGTGCGTCGGTGCTCGCCCGGGATCCGAACCCGGGCCGCCAACAGCGGAGCGCGCGCACTCAACCGCCAAGCCACGGGGCCGGCCCTTCTGAGGGCTTTTGAAACACCCAAGTTTACGGTTGCCTTTAGTTTTGCAAAAAAAAAATTTGAGAAAAAAGCAGAGGAGGGATTTTTTTGTTATTATTGCTATTTGTTTTAGAAACGTATATTCCACTTTCCTTGCCAAGACTATGTTCCTAAACCAATTGTTCATTTCTTAATGTGCAAGTGTGCATTCAGCCTCAAAGTGAAAGTGCTTGACAAATAAGCTGTATTTCTAAATTAGAACTCTGGATGATGTTCTTTTTAACTAAATATCTTTAATCATGAGTTTCACAGAATATCTCAAACCATATTAAAGTATACGTGCGTAGGAAAAAGCTACACATTTTCTCTGTGATCTGCGATTTTATTAAAAACATAGGTGTGAAGCTTGAGTTAGGTGGAGGAGTACTGTGCATATAACATTGAGCCAATCTTACCCATAGATTTTTCTAGCTACTTGCTCGAACATTTCCCATCATTGTGGAACAGCAGTAAAAGAAAAGACAAGCAAAGAATAAATAGATCTTCAATAAGACATTTCTTTATTATTGCAAAAACTACCTGGAGCAAACCCATATATGTTATTATATCGACAACCACACTAACTTAATTGACTAAAATCCAAACCCTGAACAACAGAGGTCCGGACACACTTAAGAAACATGCCTTGAAAAGAACCATCACACCTATAATTATGACTATGGACTGGCATAAATGCAAGTTCTTCCAGCCCAAAGATAACCAGAAGTAATGTATTTATTTTTAGCTCTTTGGGTCATGTTTTTCTATTTGTTTTTTGGTGGGTTGTTTTTTGCCTTGAATGATTTATTTTTACTTCTTCTTATATGGAGTATCAGTCAGTTCTTCAAAGGTTGCTATGTTGTTTTAAATGGCAATTATATATAATGGTATTAAACAAACAGAAAAAGAAACCATTTAGATTTCTCATATTTCTATTAGGAATGAAATAAATTTGCATTTGTTTTGTCCACATTTAGCAATGCGGTCTTTTCTATTCCTGAAATACGCATAATTCCTCTTATTCTGTTCCACGAAAAGAGTCCAAGAGAGCATATAAAGACATCTCCAGCAAATATACCGTCTTCCTCCTCCACCCACCAAATAAAATTGGACTCTTACCAACAAACAAATAAAAAAAAAAAAAGAAAGAAAAAGGAAGGCTGATTGATAGAATTGGCCTTGTGCATAAAACAGTAAAGTGAATTAATTTTGTGCTCAGCTCTGGTGGCAAAAAATAGCTATCTGTCACTAAGACTAACTCAGTAGTTTCTGCTCCCCATAGTATCTCCACCCCAGAGACTTTTTCATTATTTAACGGGGGTGCCTGAGAAAAGCAGCAGTAAAAACAAAACAATGAATCAAGAGTGACAGAATTTCAGAATGGGGGTGGAAACTGTTCCTGCCTAGGCGCCTCCTCAAATCACACCAGGTGAGAGATCTGAAACAGATGCATCAAGCTAGACCTGCAGGGGGCGTGGTTTAAGCTCACAAGCTGACGCTCAGAATATTTTCTTGGTGAGCCAAACACTGCTTTAACTCTTGCGCAATGTTCAAATAACCAGATCAATAGCAGGATATATTTTTAAACGCCTTGAAAATTAGGGTGTATTAAATTGAAATGGCGTATGAATACACTCATGTTCATCTCTCTTAATTTGAATGCAAATATTGGGTAGGTATGCTCATATAAAGTTCGAAGTGACGTATCTTCTATAGTTTTTCATTCATAGTCTCTCTGGTTGTTAATTTCTACTCTTTAGACATGTTTATGAAATACTAGTGCAAAACACTTTGCAACCCTCCTCATCGAGAAAAACAGAGGTTGATTCTAACCCACTGCAGCAATTACAGAGACACAGACAGGTGAGATCCCTTCCCACATTCATGCTGCCCTAATTCTGTGGGGTACCCCTACAAACCAAACAGGGAGCAGGTTGCCTCTCTCTCTATTTCCCTCATTCGCTCTCTCTGCTGCTTCTGCACAACACGAGACTGGCTGGCATGTCATTACACACAGAAGAAAATTGACTTCATTCCCTACTTATTCTGATACAAAATTTTATTTTGAGTCCCATTATAATAAAATAAAAGAAGTGACAGTTTGAAGACACGATTCATTAGCTTTGAGCCGGTGATTTAGATAAGGTTAAATCTCTTCAGAGTCAAATACAAGATGAATAATCTTAAGTGATCATAAAGCTCAGTTAACAACATGGAGATTCAGACACATGCTCCTCATCTTTATCTGTCCATACGGGGCTGCCCTCCATTTTGTCTGCCAAAAAGAACTTCCATCAGAGTGAGATTTTTTCAAATCAAGCTAAGTTAAAGCTTATTTTGGGGACAGAGCCATAATATTTCTATTTTTCCAAAGGAAAATGAAAACCTTAATTTGGAACAAACTCAAAACAGAATAATTACTAAAAGAAATATAAACACTGAATTTGTAATTCAAAACTGCTTTTGAAGCCCCAGTAGGGAATGCTCCATTTATGTTATATTCTAAATCAAGGGAGCATTACACCAAGTGAGAAATGCGATAGCTGAATGGAGCGTATTGCACTAAAGCACGCAGTTTTAAAATATGTATAATAAATACATTATCCTTCTGTTATTTGATTTGTATTTGTGTGTACTAGTATGTTGAAGTTTGTCTTTACTCCTTTGAATATGAACACATTAAATCTATATTTCAGAGCTGTCCTCTAAAATATGCTATCTGTACAACTTGTCTTTCTCCTACCAGCTTTCCTGGCTTTCCGAGTTCAAGGGCAGACTCTTCAGAGGTTACACTTTCGTCATCGCATAATAGCATCTAAACCATAAAACAAAGAAACACCAAACAGCTGTGAGGCTGGCCTTTTCACAGTCTTCAGTTTCTCTCTACTTAGCAGCACAAAATGACAGTCTGAAATTTGAGAGGAGGAAAAACGTCTTAAAAACAGACTATCAGACTTTTCCACACTCTGCCCTAATCTTCTAACGGTGAGACAGCGCGGCTCAGCTTCTACTGCAGGAAGTCTCTAGGGTGCCCTCTGGTTTTATAGACAATGCCATCCTTTCTCCTCTCTCTCTTCGACTTCCAAGGTAGATTTTGTTGTTGTTTAAAATTCTACCCTGTCCTCTGAAACTTCTTCCACTCACACTTAGTCTTCAATAATAAATGATAAAAGGAAATGGAATCAATTCCCCTTGATGAGGAAATTTTCACCTGGCGTGGAGGAGCTGGGGAAATCTGTTAAGCGACTGGAGGAATGCCTGCAGCATCGCAATTACCAGGGGAGCCGGCACACTTCACACAGGCCTCTCTTCCACTTGACTGGCTTTTATCTGATCCCCCAACTCACAAGTAATACTAAACAAATTTCCCTCCAGATTGCACAAGCTCTAATGTGAAAATGAGCACTCCACTTGGCCTACAACTACGGGATGGGCTTGCAATTTTATTATCTTCTTTTTAAAAATTCCCCAAAAGGCAGATGCTGGGAAAACACCAGGCCTGATGCTCAGTAACAACCACACCTGCTTTACTAAGAAAAGAGGACTGAGTGAGACGCATGTTCTCTGCCCGAGACCCCTCACCAGCTCTCCCTGGAGTTTGCACGGCTTCGCTGATTCTTTTGGGCATTTCACAGGTTCAAGACCATGCCCCAATCACAATAATGCAATCAGTGGAGAAGTTATTTGTCTTCTCATTTTTTCTTTCAAGGATACAGGTTGTTACCTCTTTCCTTAAGAGAAATACAAAAGATATTTTTCAAAAGCAGCAGGAGTGTTTAGAAAAGCAAAGGATAAAACACAGGATATTGGGTAAATACTACTATTTTCTCTTAATTTTTGAGAGCACCATGCCTTGTTTCTGTACAGCAATGAGGTCCTTGGAGGAACTGAAGAAAACCTTGATCTTTATTGCTCATACACAGGACAAGCAATACCTCGATCCAATGATCATGTGAAAGCACGCCATCACAAAAATTATCTGTTAGGACCTGGTTCCACTCAGCACTATCACAATAATGCTGTAACATCACAAGTGTTGACTTTAAAGGGATGGCACACTTAAAATATATTTCACCTTAAAGGCTATTAACAAAAACAAATCAAAACGAAGAAGGAAACTTTATGAGAAATCGATACTGTAGATATTTTTAAGTAGGCAATTTTTAATGTCTAAATACTACGTTCATTTTTTACCAATCTTTAGTGATCCAAATAATCCAGAAATATTGCAACATTACTTTCAATCTAGTAAGGCCACTTATATACTATTGATTATAACATCATAATTATATTCAACAACTACCAAGTAAAAATCATGGGGAAAATAACCTAATATAGATTAAGCTAACTACAATTTTTGAGCCTTAATAAATCACATTTTGTATCTCAGTGATTCTTAATTGAAAATGCCGTGAGTCTCTCTTTCTCTGCCCTGGATTTGGTAACAATGAAAAACAAAACAACGAATCACAACAGTCACGTCTGTTAGTGTATAAGAAAGGATTCTGTTATACTCTGCCACATTCAAAAAAGCATGCTTCTATTAATCAAATATCTTTCACCTGATCAGACTGAACTAAAGGGCAAAGTCCATGCTATGGAATATTGCTTCTGCTATTTCTGATTACTAAATTTATTTATAATTTTAAATCCATTCAATGTATTCTTTCCCCAAAATTAAGAGAATGTATTAAGTAAGGAAAATCCTGGGTTTTCCCATGAATGTAGGTGTATTATATGTCCAGAATTTAAATCCAACAGACAAAAATATACTACATGATGCCTCAGTAGAAAAACTGAGATTGAATGAGCATTCTTTGATGTTTTAAAATCTGTTTTACAAATAAGTTTATTTGGAAGTCCTATATTTTAAAATCTCTCCATCATCTCTGTTTAAAGCAAGCCATGCTTCCAGAGTAGTTTTCCAAATGTCACATACGTTGTCCCAAGCAACAAATGTATAACTTTCAATATTTAACTTTCTTTGACTTCTAGAAGTCACTTATTTAGAATATTTAGAATCTTATTAAAATAAATTACTTAACTGAAGTCTCTCTACTGATAACTACTGCATAGATTTTTTTATTGCTAAATATAAAATATATAGGAATAATTTGGGACCAAATTTTTCTAGTTCTTGATTGAGAAAATGTAAGCCTTTTCTAGAAAGAGGGAAAATGTGAAGCCATTTCTAGGATGATGTGGAAAAGGTCTAGAATTAAGTTTCTGGTGACATGTCACATTAGATCTATGTTAATTTGAAGATTACCACCTACATGGAAATCAAACATCTTTATCACAGAGAGTTTATCAGAAGAAGACATATAAATGTGCATTAATACCCACGATAGCAAAAATTCTCATCTACTTCATACTAATGACTATATACTCAAGAACAAATTGAGTAGCTCACTCTTCAAGCTGCCTAGAGCAAAGGGTAGTCAATTAAATCAGTCAGTCCCTTGACTAAAGAGTAGGTGGTGCAATAGGGTATGAGGCAGTATGCGCAGTATCTACATGGCCATGTTGATGTTGATGTGACGGCCATTACATTATCACCTTTATATTTACACAGGCAAATAGTGCCTACCTGCTGACTTCAACCTCAGAGAGGTGAATAGCACTGGTGGGATCTAGAGTCAGGCTCCAACTACGCTGCGAACAAAACCTCACCGATCAGATGAGATGGTAAACGTGTAAAGCGTTTAGGACAACGCCAAGCAGACAATAAGTGCTTCATAAATGCAAATGCCAGAGGATGAGGAGAAGGGAAGGAGCAAGCACAGGAGAGGAGGAAGAGGAAGAGGAGTTAAGCGGGACAAAACTGGCAGGTCACCTACACGTGGCCCCAGCACCTCAGTTCTCCTCAGTCTCTTTGCTCTCCTCTGTAGCACACCTGTACCCATCCCTGGAGGTGGTGAGGGCCGTCAGACTGTACTCCCTGCAGCTCACAGCTGATTTGCTGGACAGAATGTGCACCAGGCATTTACTCTGCTGTGGGCAGGCATGGTCCCCACCTTACGCTCCTCGGGGTGGACATAACGGCTTCATCTCCAGGGCAGACGCGGGGGCTCTGTGCCCCCATGAAGGCATCTCAGGTGTGAACGAGCAGGGGAAAGAATTCTGGGGGGTCAGTGAGTAATTATCTAGCTTCCTCAGTTCAGGCAGCCTGTTTTGCCTAAATTTAACTTCCATTGTACACTTCAAAAGTTTTTTACTGATACCTGTATTAACATGGGAGATAAGGTATTTGCATTTTATTTAAAGAAAAAATATATTTGTATGTATGCATGTACATATACAGTCTTTTATTATAAATACTGTGAAATTTTAAAAGAAAATCCTCATCCTAGCTCTCCATACCCTGGAAAATTCTGTTTATGTCTTTTAAAGGTGACCCACCAGGGCTTTCTCACGCCGGCCGCGGTGTTTTCCTCACAAGGGTCCTAGAGAAGGGCACAGCTCTTACAATGCTTTGGCGCTAAGTGGGGTTAACAATTCAGGCAGGAAAACACACAGCTCACGACTTGACAGCTGAGGAGGACCTGATCTCCAGCTATCTGATTTACAAGTCAGATTTCTGCAAAGAAGCTTCTGAAAAGGGTTAGTGACTAGAAGGCAGAAGCCCTGGGCTAGACCCCTGCTTTCCTCTGACTGGGGTGACATGAAGTATGATACACACCTGAGTGTGACTCAGTTTCACCATCCACAAAAATAGAACAGTGATATTTTCTACCTGTATTGTAACAGAAGTGCACTTTAGAGTCACCAGAGAAATATAGATCTCTGTGTTATAAACACCATGAGTACATATGTTTTGCCTTAACCTTCTTTACTGGTTAATTAAAGCAGAGCCTTCAATACAGCTGTAAATATTTATGAATATTTCTCAGAAAAACTTTTCAGAAAATTTGCAATTCTGAAAACTCAGATAGATTTTTTTTAATCAAAACTATACAAATTTTGGCTTGTTCTCAACAGGTAATAGAGATTTTATAAAGTCCACATAAGTATTATGATGTTTACAGTGTATATACATATACGTATGTATATACATATATATACAGTGTATAGACATATACAGAGTATATGTTTACGTATACTGCCCTTTTATTAGAAAATAGTTCATTCAGTGCCTTCCTAGCTAATTAGTAGACATATAAGCACTTCAAAAAAGGAAAACCTAGAGATGCTGATTTACAGCACCAACACAGAGCGAGTTTATGTCTTTTATGACACATTTTTCAATTAATAATTTTGTGGGTCCCTTTTAGCAACCAGGAATTATAATGCATTTTCCTCCAGTCCAATTTCCCTTCTTTGCCTTGACTAAGAAATTCTGATTTTCACTTTCTACCAAGAATATCTCTTCATTTATTTAATGGGCATATTATCATACAAACATTATTGAGTGTTTACTCTGCGTAAGGCACTATATGCCTATTTCCAAGGAAATACATGGTAAATAAAGAATTGGAAGCCATCCGTATCTGCATCAGACCTGATGCTATGTCTTAGAATGGTGAGCTCTATTCTACACCACACAGATCAGCAAAAGCCCTTGAGAAAAGCTTATAGTAAAAGTATATGAAGACCTATGGTATTTGGAATTTACAACTTAATTGGAGGATGTTACTAGCATATATGTAATAATTACAGAACCATGAAGTGAAACTGTGTGGCTCCAACTGTTACACACGTTGAACAAATAGGTGGATAATAGCCAACCTAATTTCTGTTCATAGACTTAATTTCTTTACAGTAAGATTCTCATTTTTATGAAACATAGCAGAAACATAACAAAATAAGAGCAAACATGATATGTCACTTCCTAAGTAGAATTCATACATGTACATACTTCCTCTTTCTCATCATACATCTGGTCCTCAGTCTAGCTTCTACCGCCATCATCAAATTTGGTGGACTTGCTCAATTCTCTCCCTCTGCTCTCCTTAAACCATGCGATATTGTTGCAAGTGTCTTCCTATCTTGTTTATTTTGTTTTACATTCTCTCTTCCCTGGGCTCCATGACATTGGGATATTGAAGGAAAGAAAGCTGTCCTTAGATGCTGAAAGGCCTAAACTCAAATCTTGGCTCCATATGTACTACCTGTGAGACTTTGGAAAGGTTTCTTAGATGTTATGAGCCGTTGTTTCTTCTATAAAATATGGGGTAGGGATACATTCTAGGAGCTCAAATTGAGACTTATATGAGATCACATATGCAAAGGTCTTAGAGTTTTTGTTTTTAACTGCCATTCAACTTTCATGGCTTTGTGTTTCTGCCTGGTATGTCCATTAAAAGCATCCTGTCTTGTGTATGGTTATGTGTGTGTGTGTGTGTATATATATATATATAGATTACAAACCTACTGAAGGCAGGATAATGACTAACAACTATTCATCCACAAATGACATTGGAGCTGGTATGATGCCTTGCACATAGTAGGTACCCTATAAAAATTAATGACTGAATACACGAACAAATACCATTTGGTTTAAGAGCTCCTAATAAAGAGAAATACCATCAAGTAAACACATGACTCATCATGCTGATATCAGAGACACTGACATAGGGATAATCTATTAATTATTGTCTATTAATAGAAACATACATACAAATTCTGAGTATATGTCATTTTAAATCAACTTAAGGCATTTGGAACTATTGAACATATAATAATCAATATACAGAAAATATGTAATATAAAATTCATTTTATGAGTGATCTGAATATCACTCTGAAACATTTTAAGTAAAATACTCATATTGCTCATATCAGAATCATAAGTACTCTCTCACACTTTCAAAATGCACAATTATTTGTCAAAACTATGAAAACACTATTTAAATAATAAATTCTATGAGAGTTCTCAGAACACTAAATATTTGATGTAAAATTTTACATTATACCTGATTCAATAAATCATTAGCTAAAAAATTTAATGTAAGCCTATCAAATCTATGATATCACCTAAAATATACTATCTTATCACATGGAACACAGAAACAAATTAAAAAATAAAATGTGTTTTTGGCATTAGTTCACAGAGGCATGGAAATTCCCACAGTAATACTCCTCTTTTACAGAGAAAAAATATCTTTTTATGTAAGCTCCAATTTTTAGTATTCATGGAAAGGTTTATTAGATAAGTGGTTTAAGGTATGAAGACTAAAACCATAGAATGGTAATATGTACTAACTGATTGAATTATTTCCTCTAGAGTTCATTACTTCACACACAATATATTATATATTCATCTAGCTGCATGGCTGCCTAATGAAGGAAGAAAGGAGGTTTTTGTTTTTTGGTTGTTTTAACTAGGGTGAAACTGAGACTTAGAAACAGAGTGTGAGTTGGTAGTGAGGTCAGAGGACATGACCCATTTTCTGCAATTCAAATCAATGCATTCCACTGATGTGTCCAACCACCTCCATTCCCATTCTACATTCAAAATAATAAATACCCACATACTTTGTGTATATGTGAATGTCCACAGACTAGAGTGGGGAAAACAATAATTGGTATCACAAACATATATCATGGTAAAGTATCATAAAAATTATAACACATGATTATATGCTATATATATTATATATAAGAAAACATATTTTTCTTTCCCTATATTACTTCTATATTTAATACATTTTAAGGCTAAAGTTGTTCATTGTTAATTTTTTTCTACCAGAAAGTATAAATTATCATCAAAAGTCAAGTACTAACCCTTCTCTTTCTTATATCTAAGTTTTAACAACTTTTAGGTGACCCTTTCCCCCCGAAACCTTCAATCAAATATAAGCACAAAATGTTCCTGTCTGGTTTTGTCATGCCTCGTGAGCAAGTTAAATAAAAAGTCAATAGAAACTAACATGTGTAGGAGAGGACGTTCGGAGGGAGAGTTCCAGCTAAGGTGACACCTGCATTAATACATCTGCCAGAAGTTTGTGGCTGCAGGGAAACAGCCAGCTTTACGGAACTCAATTTAGCACTTGAATGCCCAAGTAAAACGCACCGGGCTCACCCTAGATGATTTTCCTGAGCAACAGGCACACCTATGATCTGTCAGCACTCACCAACGGACGCAGTTTACCACACCGAACATAGGATATTCAGATGAACATTAGGCCCTTCAAAAGTGGACTTTACTTTTTTTTACTGCATTGACGATAGCAGTAATTGGCAGTGAAAGGGGAAGAGAATGTTAATATTATCAGAATTAAAATAGTAAAAAAATCCCACGAAACTTATAGAATGTGGGACAAAAGCAATTTCTGGATAGTTTGCACATTAATCCATAGTGAATTAAGTTTATATCAACAATTAGTAGAGAAATAGACACAAATCTTGGCTTCCTATACTTATATGGTATAAACTCTATCAAAATGGTCATATCCCCTACTTTTGAACATCTAAAGTGTATGAAAACAGATTCCTTTTGAACAGCCATCTACAATGTTACTAACGTAAATAGCAGCATTGTGCAAAAAGAAGCAGAGAGCAGAATGGACCATTCCAAGAAAATTGCTCAAATTGAATGAAATGCGGAAGAACAAAGTCACAAGTGGTGGAAACCTTCCATTTGGTGATTTGACATGGTACAGCACAAGCAGAGGCTGGCTGTCTGCCTTAAGCTAATCACTTGAAGGAAGGATTCAAAACCTAACTCAACTTAGTTTTAGCCAGTGAAAGAGCAAAACTGTACAATTTAGGCAGGTATAATAAAATCCTTGAGCTAGATATGTCAGTCAGAAATAGCCAATAACCCAAAAATCAAAGTAAGGAAATAAAAAAATAAAGAGTTACAGGCAGAAGATAAGCAGATGATCAAAGCTAGTATTTAGAAATGTCACATTTTTTTCTTGCCTGTTCATGTTTCATTTTTAAGTATCATGATTGTCTTTCAGTCTAAAATTGCTAATCCAACTTGATATTATAAATAAAAGTGTTTGGGGTGTAATGTCCTGAAATAGTTCCAGCTCACAAACAAGCCTTATCACAGGTGACTTCCCTCCTTACTTATAGGAAAATGGGTACAGCTAAAAGGTCCTTGTACCTGTGCTTGTCTATTAATTACTAATATCATTGAAACTTTTACCATATGTGCTGGTTCTGCGTTCACAGGACTGTCATCCCTTTATTGACTATATTACTATACTTATTATATAAGTCTTATTTCCTCCAGATGTTATATAATTCACCTTTCCATGCCCTAAACATACATACATGCATATACATGTGTGTATACATGTATGTGCATATACATATGTGTGTATCCACATACATATACGTGAATATACAAGGGTGTGGACATACGTATACAAACACATATATAGCAGAGTAGTTAAACATCAAACATCTTAGACTCTGGAGTCCTGCTCAGGTTTGATGAAATTCTGTCATTTATCAGCACATAACATCAAGGAAGCTGCTAAATATCTCCGGGCTTCAGTTTACTATCTATAAAATCAAGATAATTACTGACTTCCTTAGGTTGTGGTAAAAATCAAATGAAATAATGTGTTTAGAACAGTGCCTGATGTGTAGTCAGCAAATTTGATGATTCTCATCTCACCCTTGGAAGGCATTCAGAATTGTTTGATTGAATCAAAATTCAAGTCTCTGTATTAACAGAGTTCTAAATCCATTTTTTTATTATTTTAGGAAATCAGCTATATCAGGAGAACCTAGTTGATGAAGACATTTGACATATTTATCTATTTGATTTATGGTACCTACACTTCCACCCTCCAGGCCAGATTTATTTGCATGACAAAAATTGAATCTGTGTACTAATGGAGGAAAGGATTACAGGTGAGATTTTTGTAATTTTTAATAGATCAAAATAAGCATATTTTTCTTCTAGTGAGTATTTATAGAAATGCTATATGGGAGGAGCATTATGTATGAAAGACTTGATGTTGGTAAGATGAGTGAGTGTGGGAGAAACAGAAATGCTAAAGTCTAGATAGATCAGTAGTGAAGGGCAATGGATAGAATTTATGCAAAGATTGCAATTTCACTAAAAATTCTGACAGACAACTTTTCTTAAACTTGCAAAGTGATCTGGTAACGTGAAGTTAATAGATCAAACATCTAAATCCCAGTGCATACGCATATCAGGCATTGGAATCGTACATGAAATCCTACACTGGAATCCTGCAACTCGCATCACGTTGAGTAAAGAGAAACTTTTCAAAACCTAAAGAAATCCACTGTAAAATATGTTATCACTGTAGGTCGATTAAGGCCACTACACCAGGGGCCGGCTCCGTGGCTTAGCGGTTAAGTGCGCGCGCTCTGATGCTGGCGGCCTGGGTTCGGATCCCGGGAGCGCCCCGAGGCACCACTTCTCCGTCCAACGTGAGGCCGAGTCCCACGTACAGCAACTAGAAGGATGTGAACCTATGACATACAACTGTCTGCTGGGGCTTTGGGGGGAAAAAAACTGAATAAATAAAATCTTTAAAAAAAAAAAAAAAAAAAAAAAAAAAAGGCCACTACACCAGCTTATAAATTTGGGGAACTGCCTAGAACAGTCAACTTTTCTAGCACGCCCTTGGGCAGCAATAAAGAATTTAAGAGGAAAAGGGGAAAGTCACTGAACTCAAGTGGAGAGGAGAAATTTTTTGCTGAAGCTGTCTGAATAATGGTTTTCACCTAAGCTGGTAAAAATGGATATTGTTCTGGAAGTCCCACGAGGGTTGCCATTACTATGCTCATATATTGGAGACCGAAAATTGAGTTCTGGTGGGAGCAAGCCCTCAGAGGCAGGATGCTGAGTTGATTGTTCTAACACCCGTCTGACTTGTCTCATCACCCTGAAGAAGGATGGGATTTCATACATCATCCTCAGCATGATACACGTTTATCTCCACCCTTCAAGGAAGGGATTTCTTCCTATAATTTCCACTTTCTCACAGATATGGAAAACCCATCAGTTATTTCCATAACGCCAACCTTGTTACAATCGTTATTTTGTTTTCCCCTTTCCAGCCTGTGGACATTCACACATATACTACATATGTGGGTATATTCAATTTGGGAGTCAAATTCTAGACTTCACTTCATGTATGTAAGTATAAGTCAAAGACTGGCCATCAATTTGAGTGATATTCTCATCCTCTACCAGGAATGTGTTCATTGGATTTTCGAAGAATTTTAGCATGATTAACAACAGTAGAGTGGGAATTTTTGTTCATTAGCATAATGGAGTGCTATTGATCTTTTGATAAGAATAGGATTTCACTAGCTATCATTGCTTCCTTTAAAAAAATAGGTCTCATATTAAAATAAGTGACAATGCATCATAAGGAAAATTAAGAAATGATACACTGCAAAATATATAAGCAAATGCAAATTGCCACTCTGAAAATAAGTCTTCAAATGCATATATCTAAAATCACAAAATACTCTTCATTATAACAAGTAGCATTTTCATTTTCAGGGGGAAAGAAGGAAAACCTTCTTGGGCACTCATCATGTGCTAGGAGTCCTTTACACTTACATCATTTAAGCTTCACAACAAAACTATAAAGTAGACATTAGCAGGAAGAATGTGAGGCTAGAGGTGGGGGAGGTAACACGCCCACGATTCACAGTGGGAAGGACCACACACCCATCTGTCTGAGGGACTCCACGGCCTGTGCTCTTTCCAATGCACAAGGAACCAGGTAAAAGTTAACCCACATCTAGCATTCTACATTTTATCCTCTCCTTAAGTTTCTCCTTTTCTCCCAATCGAGATCCCCATTGCCTATTTTCTTAGGGACCTATAAGAAAAGTGCAAAGGGAGCTGAGGACATTAGCACCAGAGACATGTTGAGGCAAGAGAACTGGGGGTCCTCTCAAATCACACCAAATAAATAGCTTCTTCCTGGGCCTATCCCTGAAGCCAGCCTTTCCAACACTGGAGCAGTTGACATCTTTAAACAAAGTGAACTACAAATAAACACAAGTGAAAAAGAACTGATGTTCGTAACCTTTCTCCAACCTGGCAATATATAATTCAGCCACATAATGCCAACTGTTAATAGACAGCCACTGTTACTGCCGGAGCAGTATACGCCTTGATGACTAAGCCTCCCTGGATACTTAGAGGCTGAGAAAAAGCAGAAGACGTTATAAACCAGGCTCATGGTGAAGATAATCAAAACAGGACAAGAAAACTCAAGTCCTACACACTTACATCCCATCAGCTGCCATATTCTCTCAACTTCAGACTTCTAGCTGTCACAGAATGATTGAGACAGGTGCCTTCAGTGGCCATGTATTCTTATTCTATTTATCTAACACCTCTAAATAACAATCATTATTGAATTGCTATGTGTGCATCTACGGCACTCCCCCAAAAATGAATTAAAGTATCACTCAGATCATAATGAGCTGAGAGCTTAGGTTTCCTAACACCAAGGATCATCTGTTGAGTTCTTGAAACAAGAGATAATTGTAAATATAATTTTTTAGAATCTTTTAAATTATTAAAAGCTTTATTTAAGAAGTGTTTAATGTAGATCATTATGAACAATAGAAAATATCTCTATTTACAAATATACTTATGCCAGAAAATGGAGACCGAAAGTGTCAAATTATCAGCAAATAAATGCAAAAGGATGTGGAAGTCAAAAGGATAAGTGATCTATAACAGTGACTCATTCTAATCCTCCAGGGATCTTTATCATTATCAGTATACACTTATTTCTGCTTAGCTAGAATCTCAACCTGCCTTCTGGTTGTAGCAAAAACTATTCAATTAAAACATTGAATTTGTCCAAAAATCAGAATGTATATCAAGTGGAAATTTAAATCACAATAACATCTGCTGTATTTCACCCCAGGTCTCTTCCACTGCTACAATTGGCATACAGTAAGTTTCTAGCACCCTCATGCAGCTTAATTGGAGCAGTTTCATAGGCATTTGAAATCAGTTGTCTGAAACTGAAAATAGTGGAACAGACTATAATTCAATGTGGAAGTTCTGCTGAAATCATAAAGCAAGAAAGGAAACTTCAAGTCAGCAAAATTCTAAGATGGATGTATAATGCTCGATTCTTAACTTCTTCGCTATCTACCGTTCATTTTGTGTGATCACGAGAAAGAATGAATTATACACAACTAGAGCTGGTCTCATTTTTGGCATATTGGGATCCCCAGTTTTCAAAACCAAGCATTTTCTGGGGGCAATTGTTGAATAGATGAAAAAGAACTTCATTTTGCTCAGAAAAAAAGCAAGTGTTTTTAGTGCCTAGTTTGTGTGTATCTTACTTAGGTAAACACAGCAACCCAATTATATGTTGCAGTTGCTAAATAGTTGAGAAATCAGGCCTTTGAGATCTTCCACTGTCCTCAACAACATTTTTAGTGATTAATTTTTCTAGATTTTCTCAAATCACTTGAGAACAATTTATATAAACAGAATTTTTCCCTCTCTAAACATATGCCCGGGCTTGTAGGTGAGATTTCTCTTCAACCGTAGTGTATTTCAGAGTGTATTTTCTTAAAGGGGAGAAGCTAAAGAGGATTATACTGTCTTCCTTAAATTGGTAAAAAATGCTTCTCTTATCAAAGATATGTGTTTAAAACTTCTCTGTGATTTCATAAACCTGAGGTACCCCAACAAATGGTCTTCTCACAAAAAATTTAAAAAGTAGATTTTAAAGCACTGACATTATCTGAATATTCTGAACATGAAATGAAATCTTAAAATAATTGGCCATGAAGGAGATAAAAATGTAAATTAGTGAGAGGTAAAGAGCCTATTAACAGAAACGTGAAGGTGGCTGATTTGTACGCCGGACAGGAAGTCCCAGTGTTAAAAACATCAGTAGAATGCAAGAGGCATACACTTGCTCATCAACATACAGCAGTGTAGGTTGATGTCAATGTAGGTTGATATTAAAAAACAAAAACAGACTTTATAACTCAGACAATGTATAGAAAACAGGAATAGCACTCAGTTATTGATTAATAAATTTAAACCTAGGTAAGGTTTGGTAATTAAATAGTACATGAATTCACAAACGTACACCCATTCTCATAAATTCAAAAGACCTAACAAAAACATCACTGTGTTTGATGGCAAGGATGGGGGTAGAAGACAGTTCAAAATATTAATATAAACCTTTCAAAAGGTAAACATCTAAAACTGCCATTTCTCCTGGCTATGGCTACTGCTTTCAACCTTGGCACTATTTACCTCATTGAAGAATAATTTTGGCCAAATGCTTACGAGCAAAAGGAAGACTATTCAAAAACTGTGAAGAAGATATCTGGAGTAAATCAGAGTAATACTGGCTTACCTGTTGAGCCCTTTCAGCGTCTTTTCCATGTTTAAAATGTCCCGCATCTTATACAAGAACCATTTGTCAATGGATGTGAGCTTCATAATCTCATCAAGAGATATGTTGTCTTCCAAGGCCTGCCAAAAGGAGAGGAGAGACTGTCTTGGGCAAACATTTTATAACTGTCTTATTTGGTTGACAACATAGCATCCATCCCTTGCCATGTTATTCAGAGAGCCTGAGGCTACAGACTGAGATATGAAACATGAAGCTGATATCATATCATTGACGTTTCTCCCGATAAACCTGCAGATACTGTCAACTCTATCCACAATGGCATACAGAGCAGGTCCCATGAGTTGATCAGAGCAGTGTGTGCTCAGAAAAATCCCCCTAACAGGCTCTTTATTTGACTGTTAGCAATTACATCCCAAATTTGGTACATCTCTTTGGAATTAAGGAGAATCTCTTAAAACAAGAGTTAAGCCAAATTGGTAAGAAAATCTAGAATCATTATAATGATCATTTGACTTGTATTTTGGATAATTACCCTTGAGCAAATAGCATATTTTTATCACTTCATTCCACAATCACACAAACTAGTCAGTGAAAATTTATGGATCAAATCTGGCTGGGTGTTATTTCTCCAGACTATTTCCTCACAGAAGACTTCAAACAAAAAATTATTTTGAATAAGTTACTATGACTTTTGCGCTAAGACAAGCATTTTACAAAATCCTAATATATTCCAAAATGATGTAGCAGTAACTTCAGTTTTGAAAGACAGCCCAGCCTTTTTCTCAAGCTTACTTTAGCAATTTCTCAAAAGTAAAATTATAAGTACAGGTCATTAGGCTGAGTAGAAAAAGCAAATGAAAGAAGAGACAAACTCTCAAAACCAAACCACCATTTTCAAAAGATGTCCATTCTTATTTTTTACCATTTTTAGATCTATATTGATACCCAATTAAACATAACAATCGGATAATATTCCAAAACAACATATTTTAGAATGGCATACTATATTTTTACATCCCATTGAGAAATATATGTGACTAGTAACTCTGTTGTTACATTTCAACCTAGGGAGCTTAATTTTCTTAAAACTTTTTTTTTTTTTTTTTTCGCTAAGGAATATTTGCCCTGAGGTAACATCAGTTGCCAGTCTTCCTCTTTTTGCTGAGGAAGATTCACCCTGAGCTAACATCTGTGCCCATCCTCCTCTATTTTGTATATACGTTGTCACCACAGCATGGCCGCTGATGAGTGGTGTAGGTCTGCGCCTGGGAACTGAACCCAGGCTGCCAAACTGGAGCATGCCACACTTAACCACTAGGCCACAGGGCTGGCCCAATTTTCTTAGAACTTTTACTTATTTCTAGTATCAGAGACCATGATTATAAGTGTTGAGATATAGCATATAATTCTGTTGACTAGAACAAGATGACATCCAATGGGAATACTCAAAGGCATGTTCATTTCATAATCAATTTATGTTTCTTTTGTTTCATTCTCCCTGTAATCATAGACAGGTTCCCAAGGACTTGATATTCTGCCTTATTTTCCAAGTGATTAAAGGCACAATTAGCTGTTGGCCATCAGCACTGTGAGGGGGGTAGAACCTTAAGTTAGCGACTCTTTTGACAGACCAGAGGAAGTTTTCACACAATCGCACATGATAATCACCCTGTGGCTGATGGAGGACCTAGAATCCTGTAGCCATTTCACTGCAAGGAAGGACAACTAGTCACATCCACAGTTTGGAAAGAAAGCAAGATCCTGCCAGTTTCAGGACTTTGTCTTCAAGCATTGCAGCCCTGCCACGTCACACAGCTGTAATGAAGTTCATAATGACCCCAAACAAGTTTGAGGCTACTCTAATGTTCTCCAGATCAAAAATAATGCCCTGTGTTCTCCCCAAATCAAAAGAGGTGATGATCCAGTCATCCTGAAATAAGTCTGCTGGAAAAATCACACCTCAGAGCAAGTTGCCCTTTTCTGAGAATCATGAAAGCCAGCGAAGATTTACACACTGCCTTCATTCTTCTTCCCCTTCAGCCCTCCTCAGTCCTTACACTCTCTGTCAAAAGCACTAAGCTCCTGGTTGCTGTGGAAATGAAGAGTAATGATGACCTCTGACAAACAGAAATCAGTGCCTTCCCCGGGCACTCTGGCAGACAATCATTTATACCTCAGACCTGCACTTCTTGATCCTACATAGGGTGCTCTGTGCGAGAAAGAACCTCCACATGTTTTCCCTGAATTCTCATCCTCCATAAATCTGTTAAAAAGGAATGAGAGATTTGCTTGACTTTTACAGCCTTGCTGGCAACTTGGAAATACTTCCCTTTTTCATCCGCCTCAAAATGGCAGAAGCACGATAACTAGACTTACGGAAAAAATCCATTTCCTGCCTTTTGTCTGGAAAAAAATTATATGTATATAAACATACACACACACACACTTGAATGTGATAGATTGCTTTTTAAACAAAAGACTGAAACAGGAACAATGAAGAAGGTGAAGTGGCTTTCTAGAATAACCTCTCATCGGTACTATCCACCACTACCATTCTCTATTACCTGGAAACTCAACATTGAGAAATGTCCGTCAAAAGATACTAGTACCTCCCAGAATTTCAATGGAAATTAAATATCCTGCATTTAGAAACTATAAAGGGGAGGAGAGTGTACATTATGTGCAATGAAGGAAGCATTCCCTCTCCTCCTTTGCCTCTCTGCCAGACTCTCAACATATGGGCATAAAGTTGCAGTGAGTTCAGAATCACCGATAGCATTTTTCTGTTGCAACAAAGGCAAATTACAAAGACGTATTCCCTCTTTAAAGATAAAATTCATATTTTCATCAACTCATCCCACATGCACACACAAAATGGTCAGCGGGGCTTTGAGGCTCCAGGGTGGTTTGGTACTGTTGGAGGATTAATGACTAAGCTTCCTTAAATGTTGAAAAGCCATTCCGGGATTTCTGACCAGACAGATCCCAGCTGCCCAATTCACCTTTTATAACATCAGATGAGTTGAAACTTCAAAACTCTAAGCATAGTCAACACAAAAGGAGATTAACATGACATTTAATTTGCATAAAAGGGAATTAGTGGGTGGAAGTGAGAAATGTGAGGCTTGTTTGTTCTAAAAGTAAGACCAATAAAATAATTACATAGAAAAGCCTATAATCATGGAAGTTCTGTATGGTCTGTTGCTGTTCTTGTTGTTTAAACACAGAAAAGAAGAAAATTAAAGATTATTCTAGAGTCTTAGAGTCTAAATGATACTATATTATGCATCTTCCTTTCTAAAACATGATTTTATACATTTTCAAGGAGCAAGTAATGAGAGTCATGGAAATGACAAGTCAATATAAGCAAATCTACTTAAGAGTATTGACGTTATATATACCAAAGGGGAGGAACATTTTATCTATGTGATCATCCTTAAAAACTGCAATGTGTCCAGACTTAAAGTCAAATAAAAAATGGTCATTTTTCATTAACTATAGAATAAGCTGATGAAATCCACAGAAGTCTCCAGGTTAATACTATTGAAGAGCCTTAAAAACTTTCCACAAATCTCTGAATTCAAGACCATTTTGTAATTCAGTTTTACTTTAAAGTCCAGCTGACTGTATTCTGAAAAAAATAGTAGCTCTGGGCCCCTTGTCACATATTACCTTGGCAATGGCATAGATGCGAGTGCTGGATGCGTCGGCCAGCTCTCTCCTGAGATCTAGGCTGGATGGCCATTCCTTGTTCATTGGGAGACGGGAAGTGAAACCATCTATGGACGGGTGACACATCCGTAAGGCCTTCTGGAAACACTCCTCAAAGGTGCGACCGATAGCCATGACCTGTAACACACGTTTAAGAGCTCCTAGTTAAAGAAAGAGCTTACATATTTTTAGTTTGTAACAGAACTAGGAATGGAATACTTTTCAGAAAGGACTTAAAAACAAGACATCTATCAGAAGAATACCACTCAAATTTAGGTGCCGTTATTTTTCTTCCTCTCCTTTTCTCCGTGGTTTATGTATAATGAGTCTCCAACATTGGGTTAGTCTTTTACCACGCTGGGAATTTAGCTGTATTTGCTGAAAGTGTTGAGTAGAATCACCTGGACCTGCTCTGGACCACAGCATTAAGATAAGGAATCTGTGGCCAGAGCATATGGACTCTTCCTTACTAAGATCTTCCTTTTGTGCCGAAGTCCTTTAGAATAGAAAGCAAGTGAAGAGAAACCACGAAAACAGACTATTTCTAAATGGGTAACAGTCAGTATCCAAGACAGGTTGGCTTCCTTTATAGCTAAGCATTAATATTAATAGAACCTTGAGACTCATAACAAATACCGACAGGTTCAAATTTTGAAGGTAGGCGGAGACTAAATTCCCCACGACAAATGCAATGTGTCTTCCCGCAATCTTTGCAGCTGATTGTACACTAATCAATTAGAAAAACCATATGGTTTCTAGTTTGGACAAGTTACCAGTCAGAACTAAAATTAAATTGACCTTGAAGCCAACCCAGTTATTTTCAGTGGATAAACACTGTCTTTGAAACTTTCTATGGAATAATAGATTGCTATGCATTTTTAGTCTCCAATTTAAAATAATAGGCATAATGCTGCCTTCAGTAAAATTCCATGATTCCTCAAATAGACCCTGAATTCCCATTAATGTCAGTTTAGTAATCTTTATGTCAATTGTGCGACAAGATACATATTCAAAGATCACTAAAGCCAAACAGATAACCTTTTCACACTGCTCCAAATTTAATTAGCAATAAGGGGAAATTCTCAAGGTCAGGGATAAACAAAATGTTAGCGCAATTCAGATATGCAATTTGTGAGGCACAGTGGTGTTTCAGGAGTTAGAGAATATGTTCATAGGCTTGCTAGCCTAGGCATGGGAGAGACTGCCAGAAATAAAACATTTTATGGTACTATAAAATTAAGAAAATATTTTTAGAATATTTAATAAAATTTGTATTACATTTAATTTGTATTAAATTTGTATTAAATTAAATACATTTAATTTGTATTAAATTTGTATTTAAAAGTTAGCCCTAAAGTAATTAGTTCTATAAGTAACTCTACATAAATTTTTATTATTTTTGAGTACACTGTTTTTGTTGTTAGTAGTGTAGAGTTGATTCTGACTCCTAGCAACCCTGTGCACAGCAGAGCAAAACCCTGCCCGGTCTTTTTGCACCATCCTCTCACCTTCCAGGTGCTCTATCAGACAATTCTCTGCTGCTATTAATAGGATTTTCATGGCTAATTTTTTTGGAAATGGGTGGCCAGATCCTTCTTCCTAGTCTTTCTAGTCTGGAAGCTCTGCTGAAGCCTGTCCACCATGGGTGACTCTGCTGGTATTTGAAATCCCAGTGGCATAACTTTCAGCAACACGCACCCACCACAGTATGACAACCGACAGACAGGTGGTGTAGTTCCCTGACCTGGAAATGAACCCAAGCCATGCGGTGAGAGCACCAAATCTTTACCACTAGACCACCAGGGCTGGGTAAATACACTGTACATAATGGTATATGGAATACACTTAATAAAAGAGAAGTATGCATATATATATAATAACAAAGGAATACATAGCTTTGTTTGCTTAAAATTTGTGCTATTTAATACCTTATGTTATTAAAATTCACATTCATTAGGTGAGAATTTTACCATTTTTAAGTAGAATAAGTATCATGGCTTTTCTTGACCCTATTCCACTGCATTCTCATAGCACCTGTATTTAAATACAGTATTTTAACTTTTACCACAGTTTAATTCCTATTATATTAGGTTCTGTTTATAGATTCTGAATGTACCCACTGCACATAATGTGTCACAGTTATCTTCATCTTACACACTGTTTTATCCACCTAACGTCTTACATGTAGTAAGAACTCAGGAAATGTTTACTAACCTAGGTTGAACTAAATGCAAGGTGTTAAATATTCACTGACAACAAAAATCCCTCACATAACAAGCCCTAAATGAAAACATTACAAAACTATCTCATATTCTTTGGCCTACAAATTTTACTGTGAAGATTATGAAAAGGACGCTTCCCATGAAATGTAAACTGAATAACAGTTGTTTATTTGGCAGAACCACTACGAACAAAATTTTTCATGGCATTTGAATCCTAATTCTGTTGTTCACCTTGAAGCATGATAGAAAAAATAAGATTTAAAACAACTATGACGGAGGTAAAACTACTACTTGGTGTTTTACAATCAGTAGGACATTTTAATTTAAAACGTCACATTGTTCCTTACCTGTCATTACTTTAAAACCTTCCATTAATATCTTGGAAACTAAGGAAACCAAAATAGTAATAATTCTGACTCTCCTGTGTGAATCTGATTGATATTAAAATTGATTGTAAACTTTTTTTTTCTTTTTCTCTGCATTGGTGATGGTTTTAAGTTGTATTTCCTGTGATTAGTGGCATGCATTTCTGAAGTGGCTAGTCTGAGTTTAGGTTACCATCTGTGTCAGGGGACAAATGAAGGTCAATATAGAACAATATGTCCTAAATAGTTTTTTGCTCTGTACTCTAACCAGCTTAGATACCTAGACATAGAGACTAAGAGCATTTACACTGGCCATATAGAGATAAAGATGAGATAAAGTAAGATAGATGATTAGATAGATAGATAGATAGATAGATAGATAGATAGATGATAGAGAGAGAGATAGATGATTAGATAGATAGATAGATGATAGATAGATAGATGATTAGATAGATAGATAGATGATAGATAGATAGATGATAGATAGTTAGATACATAGATAGATGATGGATAGATAGATAGATAGATAGATAGATAGATAGATAGATAGATAGATAGGTAGATAGATAGATGGATGATAGAGAGACAGATGATAGATATTGAGGTTCATGCATACCACTGGTACTCAAAAATTCTACCCATAAACAATGACAATAATACTGGTGAAATACACTCATTGGGTGTGTGCTATGAATCTATCTTAAAAGACATCACTAAACATTTACATACATTAATCCAAAACCTTATGAGAACTCCACAAGGTCGGTATTATCCTCTCCATTTTTCAGATGGAGAACCTGAGGCTCAGTGTCTTCCATGAGTGCCTTTAGCTAAAAAGTGACAACAATAACATCAAGAGTCAAACCCAAGTTCATCTAGTTCCAAGGTTCATGCTCTCTCCACTAAGCCAAGCCTCCTGGATGCAAAAACGAATAAGCTCCTTGGTGAGGGATGCGAGAGAGTGAATCTCAGAGGCAAGGATCTGAATTCCTTTCTTTCCTCCCGCACAGAGGAGCAGAGCATCTTTGAATATGGAATAATCAAAATCTAACTTTAATTTCAAATTTAAAATAGAACATTATGAAAAATCAAAAAGTGATAAAAGCTTAGAACATTTCAGTATAATAAAAAAGGGCTTAATATTCCACTGTGCTCTTCACCATTTAAAATTTTAGAGCTGGAAGGGCCATGACAGATTTTCTAGCCCAGCTCCTTTCTTTTATGGACATGGAAAGTGAGGTACACAGAGGTTAAAGCCACAATTTTCATGAATGGACTAAAGTTGAATTCTTAACCTCAGTTCAGTGGTCCTTTTGGTACACCATGCTGTCTTTTATATGATTTTATTTTCTTGATTTGGTTATAAAACACATTATAACTCAGTTATGTATACATTAATATGTATTTTTGTATATGTGTATATATTATATACCCACATATATGGCCTCTCCTTTTGAATAGAAGCTCTTAGAATCCATTAAATGGTCATGTAACAAATGCCTTATGTTAACAGTCAGAGAGATGTTGAAACATGAGGGAGAAAATGAAATTCCTATGTCCTCCATTCAAGAACCCAGTATCCAGGCAACCTTATGATTTTCAGTGATGTTAAGAATTTGACAAAATAACTGAGAACAACATTGAAATAGAAGAATAAACCAGAGACTCACCTCTCCTACACTTTTCATAGAGCTACCAATTCGGCTAGATGTTCCATGAAAACGATCAAGATCCCAGCGAGGAATCTTGGTCACCATGTAATCCAGGCTGGGTTCAAAGCAGGCTGATGTCTTCCCTGATACAACGTTCTGGATTTCTGGAAGTGGGATCCCCAGGGCAATCTTTGCAGCAATGAATGCCAATGGGTAACTACAAAGGAGGAGACAAATTTATTTTTTTTTCTTTCAGCAATAAGTATTAAAAACAGCGCAAAACACGAATTGGTCTTTCTTAGAAATTTTGGTAGCAGTCCACATCATGGTATAAAACACACCTTATTTGAATATTTAATAGCCATTTATAAAATAATATGAGTCACGATAAAATATAGAGACACCAATCACAAAAGAATTCACTCGCTACGCCTGACATGCAGAGCTAAAACTCCCAACCTTCGCTTCTTCAATCCAAAATCAATAGCTTCCTTGAGAAATAAAGTGCTCACTTGTGAATAAGCTCCACTAAGATAAAAATCTGCAAAATATACTTTTGAAAAAATATATACATGTTTGCACCTAGGAAGACAGTGGAGTTAGCTGGTACTATGGAGTATGTAATGGTCAGAAAATGTAGTCACGGCAAGTTTGGATCCTTGTTCTGTGTTCAAATTATCTTTGAACTTCAGGCTCCCTACAAAACTAACACTCTAGGAACTGGAAATCCTCCTCTGGCATTCAGTTTTGGTAACTGTATTTGAGAAAATAATTCATAGAGCTGTAGAATTACATATGAGTCTTCTAGTACAACTCTCCCATCTAAAGATGAGGAAACTGATAGAGACAATAAGCGATGTGTCCACATAGTCAATAGAAGAACCAGAAGGAAACTCAAGTGTCCTGACTCTTGCTTAGAGCAACACACCTTCCACCACTACCTGCAGCACAGTGTAGCTACATTAAAAAATCTTTAGAGGTAAATAGTTTGTTCGTTTAAATGTCATGTGATTTAAATGCCAGATGCTAAATATATTAATAGAAACAAAAGGTATTAATTAATTTTCCCTCCAATTATGCTTACTAGCAGTTGTTAAATGGATAGTAAATTATTTATTTGTTTACAATATTCACCTATAGAGTAACCCTACATTGTTTGGTCTTATGGAGTTTTGCTAAAATAAAATAATGTGTATTGAATGCTTGGGTCAAGAGAACTATATTGTTTGTCTGCGATTTGTTATACACTTGAAGAGGCCAGTTGAGGACTAAAATTAAGGATTAATTTGCACTTTTTAACAACATCTGCAAAGCGCAATTAAGAAGCAGATTTTTCACAGCCTGCATTGACCACCCAGATTTTGATTAGTTTATGATTAGCCAGCAAACAAAGCCAGCTAGCAACACCATTTGCCACAATCTGGCAGCAAGCTCATTAATAATCATGTCCTTAGGGTTCTAAATGATTTGGAGCCAGCACACAGAAATGGGGACTATATAGTTTGTAAACGCAGCACAGTCTTCCACTAGCTGTCTACTCTATCCGTGAAGAATTTTCCCACTCTGACTGTGAAGAATCTGCACACCGGTGGTCAATCGTTCTGGTCTTACCCAGTGGCCTTCGAGGCCAGGGCAGAGCTTCGGGACAGTCTGGCGTTCACTTCAATGATGCAGTATTCCATTGAGGTAGGGTGAAGGGCAAACTGAATGTTGCATTCGCCCACAATGCCCAAGTGGCGAACGACATTGATTGAAGAACGTCTCAACATCTGAAACTCTGCGTTGGAGAGCGTCTGGGCAGGGGCTACAACCACTGAATCACCTGGACATCCAAGAAGCACTCATTATTAGAGAGTATAGCTAAATAATCAACTTTAGTGACTTAATCTATTTGCATGATACAAGACACAGAACAGCGTAAGGGTTTGTTAGGAAAAGAATTACCTTAAGATAATACATATTACACACTTCGGGTGTTATCCACTCTGATGCTTGTTTTGCCCATATTACTTTGACATGCTATTTACAAAAGCCCTCTAACCTTTCCCAAGCTCATCTAGCTATCAAGGCTTCAGTCATCTACCTACTGGATCAACATTAACATCTTCAATTTCCCTTCTCTTCATCTCACATTCTTTCTCTCTCAAGTCCTTCCTTCCGTGAAATACCATCTCCTCTCCACCCACACTGGTTCATCCATCTGTCTTCTATCTTTCACCCCTTCCCATCTTCTCACTCCTCTCCAATCACAGCCCCTTGAATCTTCAATCACCTGGTCCTTAGTCACCATCCCTTCTGCCTACAAACATGCTCAGATCTCTACCAGCTCAAGAAGCCCCTCTCCCAACATCACCAGACAATCACAAGAACTAGCTCTCTCATTCTTTACAAGACTAAACTTCTTGAAAGTTTACCAGTTCTGCTTATCACTCATTGCCACATGATTCCCTTCAATATGGCTCACATAACCAACTTTGCATTGAAACTGTCCTCTTGAACATTCAAAAAGCCACACTAAATCTTCATTCTTGACCGTTCATACATCTAATACAGCCCAAACCAAAGCTTTTATAAAGTATTTTCTTGGATTGGCCTACTTGGTACTATACTAACCTGGTTTCCTTCCTATCACTCCCTTCGTTTTCATCAGCACAAATCCTTTCTCTTCCCTCTTCCCTGGAAATCTGTTTCCAAGATTCAGTCCTATCCTCTTTCTTTCTCTGCCTATGCCCTTGAACACTTCTTAGTCTATGCTGCCAGCTTCAGTTATTTCCTTTATACTAATGGCTTCCCATGACTTTGTATCAACTTCTTTATTTTAATCTCTTTTTATTAAATTCCAGTTCCACATTCTTAACCCTCTTCTTGAGAGTTCTGCCCACACCTCAAATTTAGCATTTCTAAATTCTAAGTCACCATCTTTGCCCTCTAGTCTAACTAGTTTCCCTTCCTGAGAAACCTATTTCTGTTACGTGTGGCTATTTTCTCTTTCACTTGGTGACTAACACCCCATTCTGCTTGAAGACTTCCTAAATTCACTCCTTACTTCTCAACACCAAGTCCTATAGATTTTACCTTCACTATATTGCTTGTATTTGACCCTTCCTCAAATGAAATCAAGATAATAATACCTGCCTGACTTCATAGGTTTTTTGTGAAGACCAGATTAAATGTGAGAATATTTTCAATACTGCACAATGCTATGTATGTGTAAAATTTTATCACTACTCTGTCAGCTAATAAAGAAAAGAACTTCATAAAGACTGCTATGGGCCATCAGAGACATGAACTGAAGTCATTACTACAATTCTTGAACATTCTCTGCATACCTGTATGAACGCCCATGGCATCAACGTTTTCCATGCTACAGACGGTGACACAGTTGTCATCAGCATCGCGGACCACTTCAAATTCTATTTCTTTCCAACCTGTCACTGACCTCTCGACCAGAATCTGGTTGGTCATAGCAAAGGCCTGGAGATGGGTGACAAAAGATATCAAAGAATCAGGAAAGGCACTTTAAAAAAGGTTTAAACATGGATATTTGGCAGAATTTCCTGGCCTAAATCCTGGTCAGCATCAAAGTCTCAGCCTAGTGCCCATCCTCCCCTACGCTCCGAAGGCACGATGTGTCAGGAAATCAGTGAGGTACCAGGAATAGCATCGCACAGTGAATATGCTTGATTTGCATTATTGAGGCTTGCCATTCAAAGTGCTGATATGACATTAAATCAAACTAATTTAGGAAAAAGAGAAAATAATTGAGCAATCAGGCAGAGAGAAATGAAATTATTTCAGCAGCTCAGCTTCTGTGAAACCAGAAAATGTGATAAGTGCGAATAAATATGGAAAAATAAGTCTAAAGACTCTGGCTTTCTCTAAAATAGCTGAGGGTGCTTTGTATAGTGACACACACAATAAAAGTCAGTGGATGTTGATGAGGAGAAGAAAGGAGATGATGATGGTTGTAAACAGTTAGCCAAGATGGCATACGAAACTGGGGAATTAGAAGAATCATATGCAACTATTATTATGGTTAATCACTGCCTAAGTGCTTAAATACTCTGAGTCATATATCATGTATGCCTAATTAAACAGATATGAATTAGTACAATTGTCATTTCATATTTACTGAGTACCCACCAGTGGGGAGAATACTGAACCCAAAATATGAAAGAGGCAATCTCTGACCTTAGGACATTTAGTGGCTGAAAATCCAAGACAGAAATGTCCCTTTGTCTCATAATATATTTGATTTTCGATGGCGGTAAAAGGAAGAGAAAGCAATTGGGGAAAGTAGTTTCAATTTTTTCAAATTATTAGCAGGCAGTATAATAAAACAATAACTCACTGTGAGTTTTTATGTAATGTCTCAACACTAATTTTTTTCACCTCAGTCAACACTGCAGGCTCTAGCTTGTGAAACTGAAAAATAACACATTTGTCCCCACAGCTGCCCGTGATGAGAGTTTCCAAGTGGGTAGGAAATTCTGCAACCAGTGTTAACAATTTAACAGTGATTAATTTGTCGTTAGGATTGCCTGCTAAAAGAAGAAATCTGGGAAACGAAGGGCGTGAATTAGGGGAAGCATGTTGCATTCTAATGGAGTAGATAGGATATCTGGGCACAAGGACGACGAAGAGCATCTTCTCCTGATGCCTCATCTTCCTGTTTTTCTTTCAAGTCTCAGATTTTATACAAAAGATTAACTTAGGGACCTGGAGGAGTTAATGCAGCTTCTAATGGTACTAAATATAATCTCAAGAGGTGCTTAGGATATAATGATACAAGTAATTATTCTCAAGGGAAAAGCCAGGTTTTTCAACAAAGAAAACCATTCAACAGCTATTGATTATTTTAGAGGAATGTAAATAAAAACTATCCCATTCCAAACTTGTCTTCATTGTAAATGTTTTTAGACAATTCAGTATTCAGAATGGTTTTATATACTGCACAAAATATGTTTTTAGTAGACAACATGTACATATTGGGGCCGTTCCCATGGGGTAGTGGTTAAGTTCGGCACATTCTGCTTCGGTGGCCTGGGTTCACAAGTTTGGATCCCAGCAGCAGAACTACACCACTTCTCAGCCACTCTCTGGTGGTGACCCACATATAAAGTAGAGGAAGATTTGCACAGATGTTAGCTCAGGGCTACTCTTTCTTAGCAAAAAATAATAATAATAATAATAAGTACATATTGTCACTATTGGCAGTAATAATGAGATTGCTAATAACAAAAACAGTGAGACACCTAATATGCTAGAGGAAAAAAAGAATCTTACACTTCCATAAACATGTTTTTTCTTTAAATACACAATTCAGAAGTCCAGAGTGGAAACAAGAAACATTTATATTAGATATGTTTCCCTTTTTTGGGTTTGTTTTGACAACTTGAGAAAAACTAAATCCAAGTCGTTGACATGTAAGTTTGTCATCATAGTTTTTCACATGTATTTAATTTTATTAATCTGTTCTCAAAATCCTATGTCAACAATTCAAGGGCCTCATTTTGTTTTACTCCAAAAAGTAAGTAATGATAAAGCTATAAGCTGTGCTTGTGCTGTTTACTCAGAACTCCCCAAAACAGCCCTCACAATAACTCTCAGATTCACCTCCACGACTGCATGTAAGTGATACGGGCGTCTCGGCTGCACACGCATCCACTGATTCAACAAGCAATTATCAACCCCCAGTGTCACCAGGCACTGTTCTATTCTGCGGGAATAGAGTGTGAGCAAAACTCTCTGCTTTCATGGAGGATGTTTTCTGTGTTAATCTCTAATTTATTTTTTGGAGCATATCTTAATTTTCCCAAGGTTTTCCCTTTAACACTTAAGAAAAGAAGTATTCAGTAATAAGTTAAAGGGATTTTGATAGAAAATAAATTATAAACACTCAAATCTCACTTTTGCCTATGTGTGGGGCGGTTGGCAGAGAGCTCACTCATTTATGTTACTGGGAGGTTTATACTGTATATAATTAATTCACCGAATTTGAGGTAAAGCTAAGCTACTCAATGTGTTTTGTTTCACTTATTGGTTGTCATCCATGTCATATTATTTCAAAAAATAATGGAAAAATGCGACACTATATTCCAGGGTTTTTTAACCACTAAAATACTTTAACATTATGGGTATTTTGGAGCAGATTTTGAAGCAGAGGGAAATGGAACCAGATTGACTTCATCGCACTGAAATCAATAGACAGGACAAAAAAGATGGGCTTTTAGGCAGAGCAACCATCAGTTTACCCGGGACTGTCTGGATTAACGCTGTGTTCCAGTGTAAATCATTGCACCGAATTTCCCTTTCAAAGGTGTCATTTCTTGGACTACACTTTTAGAGAACACGGCAGTGATTTAATGAATAGAGAAAAGCTCGTTTCTCACCTCTATAACTTTCTCTAATTGAAAGGGAATATCAAGTCAGTTTTCTTGGTTGGTAAGAATTCGGTCTATGAACATACATACCTTCGTGCTGAGGTCTAGTAAGGTCTCCTTATCAGGACAGAGGCCTGAGCCCAAGCCACCCAGGGCGTAGGCAGAGCGGATCATCACGGGGTAGCCAATGGAGTCTGCCGCCTTCAGCGCATCCTCGATCTGTCAACAAGAACAAGGACTTGAAGCTTTAAACACTGACACAGTAGCAGAAAAGACATACCAAGAGAGTCTGGCAATTCAGGCAAATCAGTTTATTCGGGGAGCATGACTATGAAAATGTTCTACTATCCCTTCATCTCCTTCTGAAAAACAAGTGAGGTTTTACAAATTTAAGTGAAATTCTAGGATTTTTTTAACATACAGTAAAGGCTCTTTTTCATCCCTTTGTGGTAAATTTTATTTTGCCATGTAAAAAAGAAAACGATGGCCAAAGCTGAAGTAATCATTATTAATTTGAGAGTGGAAGCCATAGCGAATTTTTAAATTCAGTTTCAAAGTCTTCACCTCTTAATGAAACAAAGTTTCCCACTGCTGAAACTAACTTGGTGTGACTGCAATAAGCCATTAGGAATACTATACAGAAAGAGATTTTTCATTTTTCCAGTTCAGTCAGAGAGTAATCCCAGAAGCTTGGAATTTTTCTTTTTTTCTTTTAAACTTACAGACTACAACATATGGTGGCTATATTTTTCTGTCATGGAATATTATTACACTACCAATGGGAATGTAATTACACCTTTCCCATATGCCTGTTTCTCGTCCTGAGGAAGCAAGGACATAATTAAATCTGGCAACGAAAGAATAAATGTACGGCAGAAGCTTTCCAAATATTCAGCAGAGCTATCCTGGGATGATTCCTGATTGACAGCTGTGTAACATGGTTCGCACTTGATGGCATTCTTTTCTGAAACATACATAGCCCATTTTTAGCTGTCCCATCAGTACTTGCCTTACCCCTAAGTATCTGCCAATTTCCACAATGGCACAGTTGCATCACAAACTGCCTCGAGCACCCCCACTCCACTGACTATATGCCTGAGATCAGGAATCAAGTCAGAGGCAAAAACGGATGTACAGCAAGCTTACTTTTTCCTGGTGCCTGGTAATCGCCTATCAATAGGCATAGGATAGGATGGGAAATAATTAACAGAAACGCAAAATAATCTGTCCTCCTTAAACATCTAAGCCACAGGTTTCTCAGTCATAATCTCACCGATTAGATCCAATGGCCTTTTTTCTAGATAATTTCATTTCTAAATGTTTACTCCATTCTAACAGGAAAATTTAAATCCAATCATTTCCCATTTGCAGGTGATTCACACATACAAGATGTGTGACTGATCACAGGACGAAGGTAAAAATTACTTTGGCTCTGCCAGTTGGTGTGGTTCTTAGTTTTAATTCAGGGGATTTGAGATTCAGTGGCATTTCAATCACTGATAAACCACTTCATCTCTGGGCTTATGCTTCTCTTCATAAAATAAAATATTAATACCTACCCCTAACATTTCAGCATTGAACGCTGCAATTAATACACGATGTCTCTGAGGTACTAACACATTTCTGGAAGAACATATATGTGAGAATAATTTTAACCATCATTTTTAGGCACGACAAATCATTCTCCCTATAATGCAAGACAAATAATGGCCTTGCTTCTCCAGAACAAAGGTTCCTTACCGATTCTACTGCAAAGCTGGGAGCAATCTTTTCATTAATCTCATTTAGTTTGTCCGAGAACAACTGCCTGTCTTCTGTGGCCATAATGGATTCCACCGAGGTCCCCAGAACTTTCACACCATACTCCTTGAGCACGCCTCTCCTGAATAGCTCCACTCCTACAGAAGAGCCAGAGATAATCAGCCTTTAAAATCTCAAACTCTTATGTCTTCTTTAATACAACTGTTTCTAAAAAAATCTTAAAATTAACTCCAAGGGGACAACACAGTCCACAATAGAATTGCACGTATGGTCAATAAAAATTTTGGAAAAAAAATTCTGAAGACATTACACAAAATATTTGCTGATATTACTATTACTTATATTACCATCTTCTCCAAATGATTTTTACTATCCTCCTTAATAAGAATCATAGGATTACAGTGAGCCTTAAGATTTTAATGTATATCCTTTCCTTCTAAGGTCCATTCCTATGAGACTCTCTTATTCAAATAATCCCAGTGATATGGATATCTATCTGGGTTAAAAATCATCAAAATTGGGGGCTGGCCCAGTGGCACAGTGGTTAAGTCTGCACGCTGCACTTCAGTGGCCCAGGGTTTGTGGGTTTGGATCCTGGGCACGGACCTACACACTGCTCATCAGGCCATGCTGTGGCAGCGTCCCATATACAAAACAGAGGAAGACTGGCACAAATGTTAGCTCAGGGACAATCATCCTCAAGCAAAAAGGGGAATATTGACAACAGATGTTAGCTCAGGGCCAATCTTCCTTACCAAAGAAAAAAAAATCATCAAAATTATTCGTGTTTCCACAACTTGCCATCTAACTTTGGCTAAGTCTTTTATATTTGACATACAAATTACATCACCACTGGTTACCCCAAATAGCTAACAAGATTCGCATTTATGATGTAGTTCCAAAGGTTTGAGGCATTTTAAAGGAGACAGAGCATTGGACTCTGCAGATGTATGCAGCTGTGGTAGAGCGACTGATCTGTTATCATGCAAATATACGTGAAAATCCAATGCTACAGAGCCGACACATAAGAGCACAGAGCACTTAATCAATGTGAATTCTCATTTTTCATTCATAATAGTTCTCAGGGCTTCAGTGGTAACCGAGGAAAGCAAGATCCTGGGATGGAGGAGAAGGACCCAAGAAAACTACATGGCCACCCTGGAGCATTAAAGAAAAAGGTTTCTTTTGGTCCCTCAGCTGGTCTGTGAAATAAACAAGTAATATTCATCATATGACGTTTCTGGGTGGCTGTTTGCTCACTGCTTCCTCACACATTAGAGGGGAACTTTTATGAACACACAGGACACAACTGCGAGACGGGATCAAAGGAGAAATATTATGCATAAGTGTATAGGCCAAAACTCGGCAATTAGACTTAAACCAACTCACCACAGTTCAGAGCTGTCTGGCCACCCATGCCTAGAATTAACCCATCTGGCCGTTCCGCCTTGATGACCTCTGTGACAAACTGAGGGGTGATGGGGAGGAAGTAGACGGTGTCTGCCTGTTTCAGGCCCACCTCGTTGGTCTGCACTGACGCAATATTTGGGTTCATCAAAACGGTCTTGACATTTTCTTCCTGAAAGAAACAGAATATATCCAGAATCTGAATATATGGTCAAAAGAAGAGAATGGCCATATTCAAATGAAGGGTATTATTGGGTAACAAAGGTTTCGGGTTATTCTGTGGGCTGTAGAGATAAGTAACAGTACTAGTGGATGGGAGTCAAACAGACACAACATTTGGTGAGAAGGAAGAAATTGCTTGAAAATACAACTATCCCAAAAGAACTGGCTGCCTCGTGAGACTCACCCTGAATTCCTCGCCACGGGAGGTATCAAGCAAAGCTGGAGATGATTTCTATTAGAATTTGACTAGATGTCCACCATACTACTGAACTTTACACAGCTCAATCAACCTTAAAAGAATAAAATATTCTAAAATTTTTTAAATTAATAAAATATAAAATGAAACTAAAGGCAATGTTAAAGCTGCTTTCCTTTCTAATGTTTATCACACATCTCTGAGTGTATGTTTAAAATGCAGGATAACGTGCTCCCTTCTTGCTGGAAGCACTGAGAGTCTTCTGTTGGTTTCCATTTTTTTAGATTTTCATGCCTGTGCGTTAACAAAAAGCATTATACAACTGTTTATACACATTACATAAAAAGAAAATGACCATATGGCAAAAAAGTAAAATAAATATTTGCGTGTGTGTGTGTGTGAAGGTATGCACAGCCTTACCTTGTTCCTGACATCTGGAGAGACCTCCAGAACAATGCTTCATGTAGGCTACTAAGGATAATAGCTTTATAAACCAGGATGAGGGATGACACTCAGCAAGATAATTATTATGAAATATGGCCACATGGTTCTTATCATTTTACCTATTAGCATGTCAATTTTGAACTCTTCTAAAATGTCAACAAAATATTCGGATGAAAGTATAGAAATCATCCTTGAAAGCCCTACATATCCTTGGAGGAGGATCTGAATGAAAAATTAAATATATTTCACACTACTTTAAATTCAAGTAGTGCCTTAAAACTTGTAATGTACTTTTTCACTAATTTGTCTGATTTTTATACCCAGACTATGAGAGAAATTTCTACCTTACAGATGAAGAAATTGAGGTTCAATAAGGTTATATGACTTATTCATAAGGGGATCGTATAGGGGATTAGTGCCAAAATTAGGCCTCAAATCCAAGTCTTGTTACTCAGGTCCTATGTCCTTCCCTCAATGTGAGTCATCTGTCAACATTTTAAAGAATTGTTTTAAAGGAGTATGATGAACAAAATATTGAATAGATACATACAGATAAGCAAATGCATTTAAAATATGGGTTGGAATTAAATACAGTCCAAACTGAGAACACATCCTCAACAGAAGTTATAGAAGATCTTGCTACCATAGATAAATACCAACAGACTTAAGCATATTTATAAGTATTTTCCTGAATGTGCTGTACAATAAATATGGCTATTTTTCTAAATCACATTATATAGGAAAATGTCCCATAAATGCATGTGATGAGCATCCATTCATTTTAAAACTTAGAAATAATTTCAAGCCATTTTAATAAATTTTGCATCATTTTTTTCTAATGTAATTCTAGCTGCAGAACATGAACAATCTAATTCTTTTTAAATATTTAGTTCATAAATTCATCTCTTTTCACCTCCTAATTAATCACAATACTATATCTAATAATTTGTATTCTTCGGTTAAAATATATAACTTCACCTACTTGGATGTAAAGCACATGAAAAATACAAGCTATGAAAATATTAATTCTTTATAAAACTACCAAATAAGACAAAAAAAATGTATGCTTGTTAAATGTATTCTAAACCCTGATCACATTTAGATTGTGTTCTAACCAATCTAAACCACTGGACATCTGCTAATTATCTAAAGATAAATTGAATCATAATGCAATGAAGTAGAGCATGCTTTGAAACTGTGTCTGAAATAACATGTGTATGTGTACACCCATGCGTGTATGGAGAAGAGAAGTAAATCGAAACAAATGGGAAGAAGACGAAGGGGCTGTGTTCCACCTATTTTCAACAGACATCTGTCAGGTGAAAATCTTTGTATGTAGAATACTGAATAAAACAAAAAGAGAAAAATTTTGGCCAACTGTCTCCTGCATTTTGTCCCGGTCTCCTGCTGCCTTCCCTACATTGCTCTCTCCTAGCCAGGTCTCAGATGAATGGTTTTACACTGCAGAGCCCAAGGCAAGGTCAGAGAGAGCTCACGTTGCCTCTGGATGGCCTGATTATCACCAAAATGGGGACTATCCAGGGAAAAAAAGGACACCAAAGAGAAGACAGTTAGGTCTTCAATAGAAATACCTTGCAGGTACAGTGGAATTTTTCTAAAGGTTTCTTTTAGTATGATGAGGGTTGGAGAGATCTCGAGAGACTTTGAAGAAGCAGGGAGAGTGTTCTTCCCAACTTGGGTATCAAATCCTCTTTTCCACTTGAAAATCCAGCCATACCATCCTGGTAGGTCATCCAGTCCAAGTCACAGATGGGGGAATTGGGTCCCTAGTGACAGGCAATAACTTGTAAAGCTTGAACAAAAGGCATTGTTGCCTTTGCTCCCCCAATTGGATCTTCTCTTTTCAACCACAGAGATGCCTAAAGCATCCTGTAAAACATGTGAGGATGCCCAAATTCCCTCTTTCACACAAAAGACAGGTAGATTTTAAAAACTCACCACCTCAAAAGGAATGAGCAACATCTATAAATGTGGCTTTGTATGTTCTCGATATAAATAGGTGAAAACATAGACGATTTTGGAAACCAATCTAACCGTCGTAATTTGCAGATGTGCACCTTTGAGAAAGTTAAAAATCTCGTCTGTGATCAAACTTTCTGTAACGTAAGATGTGTAAGGAACAGTTAAGGAAATTAATTATAGTGACTTTGAAAAGAGGTATTGTCATAAATCTAAATTATAAAATACTAATTAGACTCATTACAGGGAGTGTATTAATTCTAGCGAAGATCATATTCTCTCACCTTCATGGCTTTTACAGCTTGCGATCCCGAGTAATCAAATTCACCTGCCTGACCAATGGACAGACCTCCCGATCCTAGGATAAGGACTTTGGAAACCTGTAAGCAATAAGAAAATGGCATTGCTTTTATTATTAAGATGGGGACCTGAGACATTTTCAAGAGTGGGGAAGACAAATTATATTGTCTGGGTTTATGTGGTGATTTAAAGTACAATATTGTGAAAAATATAATATATGAGTAAAAAGACTGACAATTTAAACATCTCTAATTTTAAAGCAATTTCCAAAGATCATGAAGTTTTTTTCTCTTAAGCAAAAATTTTTGGAAGAGGTCTACATTTTATTTAAACATATATAAATATCTAAAAATAACTATATAAATAGATATGTAAATATATACATCAATGTAAATATATACATCTATACATGTGTGTGCATATATATTATTTTGTAGATAAGAATCTCCTTAAAATTTAATTGACTAAATTAAATATTCCATGGGTTTCCTCTGGACAAAGGATCAGCATAAATACAAAGGAACCCCAACACCTTCCTAACTGGTGAAGACAAAACTCAGGAGGTGAGGGGACATGGTACACCTTCATATTTGCATTTCGCTTTTACAGTTCAGTGCCAGAAATGTTTACAGAAAATACAATAAGAAAAGATCATGTCTCGGCAACATACTGAAATTTGTACAAATTGTGTATATGATGTAAAGCAAGTAATGATACGGCTTATTGTTGAGCCACAGCCGCCAAGCCCTTCAGAGGAGAAAGACGTTCTTAGTCACTGCAACAGACAGGGACTTGGGAAACTTGGCTGCTTCAACAAAAGTTATTGGGCACCTGCTATATGCAAGGCACTGGCGAATCCCAAATTACACCTTGTCCCTCACCATTTATAAAAAGAAAAGCATCTGAAGAACATGAGTTGATTTCTGAGAAAAACACTGTATAGTATATGGCTTCTTTAGCTACCAAAAACCCACTTTGATTCCACACTGAGTGGCTGGATTACCTCCAATCTCTCCATCTCAGGAAAACAGGTTGCCATGGGAATCCTCAAAACAGACCATCTAACTCAACTCATCGTTTCATGTAAACATATAAATCAATTATTTTTATTTATAAAAAGAATTGATATGTATATCTATATACTTGAAAATACACATACACCCGTCTAAATTTTATATAATAATGGTGTGCATACGTGTGTGGCTTAACTATGAAGGAAATGGGTAGAAACCTTATCATATTAACATATATACTCAAACAAATAAGGTTTCAAGTCTTATGCTATATTAATTCTTATTCATTTGCTCTTAGAGGTAAAATAACATTATTCCATGCATGATGTCAAATAATAATTCTTCTTTGTTGTTGTAAGTACCATCAAGTCGATTCTGACTCCTTGTGCCCCTGTGTACAGCAAAGTGGAGCTCTGTCCCATCTTTTTGCGCCATCCTCGCACCTTCTGGCGCTCTATCAGACTATCCTCTGCTACTGTTCATAGGGGTTTTCATGGCCAATTTTTTGGAAGTGGGTGGCCAGGTCCTTCTTCCTAGTCTATCCTAGTCTGGAAGCTCCTCTGAAACCTGCCCACCATGGGTGACCCTGCTGATATTTGAAACACCAGTGGCATAGCTTTCAGCATCACAGCCACACGCAGCTGCCACAGTGTGACTATCCACAGACGGGTGGTGTGGATCCCTGACTGCGAAACAAACCAAGGCTGCAGTGGTGAGAGCACCAGATCTTAACCACCAGACCACCAATTCTATCATTGACAGTGATTCTGTAGTCTGAACTGCATCTCAAGCATACATAAGGCTATGGTTTGTTAAGTAATGTAAAATATATACATTATAAACTAAGTTAAACATAATTCTTTGTTAAATTGTTTTATCACAAATATTCCAGAAGAAGTAAACTTTAAAAGATATGATTTTAGGTCAAAACATGAAAATTCCAATGACTATCATCAAGAACAGACCAAACAATTAGATGCTAAAATGATGGATGATTACAGTACTACCAGTCATCTTTCATAGACATTAAAATGGTTTACATAATGCACTTAAAACAAATCATCATATGATAGAGAAAATCCAAACTACATAAACCAAAAAGAAGCCCACATCGACTGACCTCAACTCGAGATGCAACTAGTCCCGGCTTCGGTAGAACTGATGTAATGGTGGTACCTTTCCCCTTCTTAATCAGTGAGAAGAAGGAATCAAACAGGTACTAGAAAAAATAAAATCAGCTAGTTAGAATTTTTAAAACTCATAAAGTTATCACATAAAATACAGTATGCCCGGTTAAATTTGAACTTTAGATAAGCAACTAATAATGTTTTAGGATACGTATTCCTAGGCAGTATTTGTTTTTTGGTTTTTTGCCAAATCTGGCAACACTATTTACTTCTATAAGAATCAGATCAAATAAACACTTCTAACTGCTCCCTTCAAATCCTATCAAAAGAAAGTCTCTAGCAGACAATGAATGTTTCGGATAATGTCTTCTGAGAATGTCAAGTTTTCAACCCCTTAATTATGAATCTTATTCTTCTTCTAAATAAAATTTAGTTATACAAAAAGAAAATGAAGCTATTTTACTTATGCCTCCTAAAATTAGAAATAACTGGATTTTAAAAATTTCTGTCAGCTCTAAAAATATCTCTAAAGATTATTCTTAAACTTTACCAATGAATTTACTTCTGTTGTAGCATTAGACATGACAAATTTCAACAAAGATATTCATTTTGCAACTATTTGGCAGGACAAAAAAAGTATTAAGTGATACTGGATATTACATTCCTTAATTTCAATGTTCCTAATCTGAAGTACTAATATAAGCCAGTAATTTAAATTTTAAATTTAAAAAAGTATTTAGCATCCATTAAGCATACGTGTATGTAACTAAGTTTTATTTATGAGTTTCATCGTGGTTAGGTAATGTTATACTGACTTTGGCTATTAAGAATCATTATTTCCTAATAATGTTAAAACAAGAACAAAATACAAATATCTGAAAAGGCAATTCAGGGATGAGGAAGTAAAGTTTACAGAGGGAAAATTCTTATTCTCCACCTTGTTGTACCAAGTGTCTCTTCTGAGAGCATCTGCTGACAAGGAAGAGTTGTCAGCATTACTCCTGGAGGCCCTAGGGTGTGGGAGAGGAAGAACCACGCCAGACTTCCCAGACTTTTCTGAGTGTCACCTCAAGCTCTTGTTTGGAAAGATGTCCTTAGCATTGAACCAATAGCTCGAATTAAAAAGCAAAAATATTTAAATTAAAAATAAAACTCCTCCAAGCAGTTCTTACTGTTCTTTTCTGATGCCATCTGACTCATATGCATGTGCATGGAGGCCCTCTCCTCTCCCCTCCCCATCCCCTACCATTCCTCCTTCTCCTCTGTTTATCCTCTTCGCGGCTACACAACCAGTTGCCATAAGGATTTTTGTAAAGTCACAGATGGGGGATTAAAATTTCATTTCAGTTAAGAGCACGAGAAAGCAAGAGGGAATTCATTTGCATAGTACAACAATTGTAAATTTCAGAACTAAATATATTAGAATAATAATGATTTAAATAAAAATAGCATCACATCAGGTTTCTTAAGGGGTTTCCCGCTTTAAATTTTTAAAAAGATAGACATTTCCTCCATGATGTTCATGGGGAAATTTTAATAGAAAATGTGTCTTATCAAAGCACTCTTCTTGAGGATGTTCTGTACAGGATAATCCAGGGTGATTATTTTAGTTTCTTGAGCATTCACATAAATACATTTCTGATTTTTTTTTTTTTAAAACAATGTAAGCATATAATAGGCCTCATCTTCTGACATACCTCAGTGTCTGTTGGCCCCGGGCTGACCTCTGGGTGGAACTGTACCCCGAAGAAAGGTTTGCTCTCATGCATAATCCCCTAAAGGAGTGGGAAATGGAAAGAAGTTTCTTCTGTTATAATCCCCAGACTACATATTATTCAGTGGACAATAAAGTTCAAATTAAAAAACTGAGTTAAATGCTTAAGAACATTCTCAGAATTAACAGTACTATTAAGTAACATAATTGGAGATCTTACAGACAGACATATCAGACCATTTGGTAAAAACAGAAAATACACCAATGAAGACTCACTAGAATGTGAGTCCCTTAATAAAAACAGCTGATTTGGTCTCTAGCCTTTGGGGCCACTCTAGGCTCTGTTCAGAGCAAACTCAAATCCTCTTCTTATCTCCAACTCCTTAGTTACTTCTCCATGGGTCTTCTCAAAGGCTACTTCAGTGCTAAGTGAGTCCCAGAGACCCCCATAGACTAGGCCCAAACAGATCTGGATCAATTGCTCATCAACAATGTGTAAGACAGGCATTGATTAATGACTCAAAGAGTAGATCTGAATGAGTCAACTGATGAGAGAATAAGACAGAGAGAAATTATATTTTTTAAAGCAGAAGGCTATGGGGAATAACCTATAAAAAGACTTCTTCCAGACGTGCCCCAAAAAAGCCCACATAAACAAGGGAAAGATGTCTATATAACAGAGTATTAAAAACCCCACATTTTTCGTCACCAACTGAACAGGTTTATTGAGAGCACTCACCTCATTTGTTTGATCATTGACATTCACAAAAAGTGGTTTCCAGCCAGCAGGGAGGGTGTTGTCCAGGGCATAGCCATGATTCTGAGCAGTAATGAAAGCCTGTCTGTTTGTGATGTTCAAAACAGGCTGATTCTGCCCTCTGGAGAGCAGAGGGGAACAAGAAGAGGGAAAAGGAACGGTGAAGAGAAGAATATGAACGCATTAGTTGTAAAATTGTGAACGAGAAAGAACTATTAAAATTGAGACGTTTCAACAGCTTCATGAAAATTACTCTGTAAGAAAAGTCACAGATTGTTAATCCCAATAATTTTAGCAACAAAAATCAATTCAGGATGCTTTGTTGTGTGTTAAATATCAGGTCTATTAAACTTCTATAATCGGTTTTAGAAAAGGAGGAATTGCACTCGTAACAAAAAGTTGAGTTGCTCACTAGCTTAACAGAGACAGACAAACATAAGCGACTATTTTAAGAAGCCACAGTAATTTTAAAGCCAGAGGAGAGTTCTTCAGGGACAACAAAGAGATGACCAGTCATCCCTGAGTCATTTTGAATTATACATATATATACACATATATATACTCATATACATTTATATACATATATATATGTGGAGGGTAGGCTGTGAGGAAACCTCCATGTTGAATAAATTAACACCATTTGGGGTGAAGGAGTAAACCCACTAAGAGGATCTGAAGATTTCTTGGTTCTTTAATCACACTAGGGTCTTACAACATCATCAGTACTCTGAAATCAAGCTTCAAATCAAACAATTTCCCTTGGAATATCATTTCATTGAGTATTATAACTTCAATTTATGCCAAGGGAAGGAAAATAACTTTAAAACTACAGCAAGGTTATCGTTAGAGAAGGCTGCCTTTCAAAATTGCAGTAAAAGAGGTATCAGGTAGTCAGACATCTGTGAACCGTGTAATAGTATGGTATCTACTTATTCTGAAGAAAATGGCTTGTAAGTTCTCTAAGTCTTCTGGGTTTACTAGCGGTATGTCGGAGCCAGTTTGGACTGTAGACAAAAGCACAACGGCCTTACCTGTTGGCCATGGGCATCTTGTAGGTTTGGGCACCAGCGGCCAATCCTGTTATCAAATTTCCTGTACTGATGCCAAACAGCGGCTCCTTGCGATCACTCTCCAAAACCTAAATTGGAGAGAATTTTTATTAACCCGGAAGTACAGTCCCAAAAAGTACTGCCTCTGAAGGAATAAAAATGAAGTATCCTGTTCTTTCTTGATTAACAAGGTAAAGAGAATAGTAATTGAACAAAAAGTTAAACTACCAACAAGGCCATGACTGACAAATTTGTAGCGTTAGAATTCAGTAAAATGTACTTAACATTCAGACTAAACTAAATCTAATTTAATATTTCTTTAGAAACTTGAAGGTCTTATAGGTCCTAAGGTCGTGGTGAGGAACCTGAGTCGTCATCTTACAGCTGTACAGAAAGACGCATTTGGAGACTGGACTCCAGCTCTCTTAACTTGAGACACAGTCCCAGCTACTCTGCCTGAAGAAACACTCTTTCCTCTCTCTTCTCATTGGTTCCTTCTATACAGTATCTGTGCTGACTTTGTCTCAGAGGTCACTAACAAGCGTACTAGAGAAGGCCTGAATAAATAAAATCTGTTAGCCTTTTCAGCAGTACAGAGCAGACACCCGCCGCCTCACACACAGAGATGCTACCCCAGGTTCACTGCACCTTTTTGACGTTCTGAATTAGTGGCTGTGCAAGAGCTGGGTTCCCAGGCCCTCCAGCAATTAAAAGTCCATCATACTCCATGTTGGTGAAATCGTAATTCCAGGGAACTACATGCACTTCAGCTCCTCTCTGGAAAAGACGCGAGAATGATCAATTTAATAACATTTCTCTTTGCTATAGTGTAATTTTGCTAGACCTACTCTTGACTCTCCCTGAAGAGGAGAGGAAAATAGTACACGATTCAAGTAATCAATGCTGAGCAAAAAATTCTTTGGTGGCTCATTGTATTTTGTGTAATGTAAATGCAGCCAATGGTCAATAGAAAGGGGAGGAAAAACACTATTAAATTTTGATCCTGAAAAGATAGGGAATGCCCTTTCCTGCACCTTAAGAGCTTTCAGAGCCTAAAGGCTTCACGACTGAGCACACAGGAGCAGAGGTATCTTCACTAGCTATGCGAGAGAGAGCTGCAGAAAAGATAAATCCATTTTCTGCAAAATTTAAGTTGGTCCACCTCTCACCTTTTTCAATTTTGCCTTTTTTTGTCTGACCAAATTTTGTGTGTGTGTGTGAGGAAGATTAGCCCTGAGCTAACATCTGTTGCCAATCCTCCTCTTTTTGCTGAAGAAGATTGGCCCTGGGATAACATCCGTGCCCATCTTCCTCTACTTTATATGAGATGCGCCACAGCATGGCTTGACAAGCGGTGTGTCGGTGCGCGCCCGGGATCCGAAACTGTGAACCCCGGGCCGCTGAAGTGGAACGCGAAAACTTAACTGCTATACCACTGGGCCAGCCCCTGAGCAAATTTTAATCGACATTTTTCCTAGGATTTTCTTATATTATCTATAGCATGTATATTCTGATAGAAAAATTAGAACACTTTTATATAAAAGTGGATAGGAGTAAGTCTTTCATGGTTTCTCTAGAAGCATTTCCTGAGACAAGGGTTTGAGAACAAGAAGTTTATTTGGAAGGATTTCCAAGAAACACCAGTAGGAAGCATCACTTTGAGACACCCGATAAAGTATGCATGATCAAGCAGTTACCACTATGGATGACCACAGCTTCGGCCCACTGGGTGACTCTGAGAGCCAGTGTAGAATATCCACCTTAAAGACAGCCTAGCCATGGGGCAAAGGAGCTGGGGTATTTATACACTGACCCTCTCTAGTCATTGGTTGGGGCTGCCATGGGGATCATTGATTCATTTCCTGCCTGCCAACAGGCTCCAACCAACCAAAGAGAGACCTCAAGCAATGACATGCAGATGCTTGCAACCAGAAGATGAGCAAAATGCCTTAAAATGGTAAAACAAGAGAGAGATATGGATAGGCCTCCACAGCATTTGCTGCTGAAGAGTCCACGCACATTTCATTCATAAAATTGACCAGAATTTGAAATCATGATTGGATATTGTTGACATTCTCTAACAAAGAAAGGTGAATTGAAGAATTTCCCTATGCCCATACTAATTTGATGTTATGCAAATATATCTCTGTGTGTGTGTGTGTGTGTGTGTGTGTGTGTGTGTGTGTGTGTGAAACAGAGACATAGACAGAGAGATAGAGAGAGAGAGAGAATGTGAGAGGAGGGAGAAGGAGAAATTCCAAAAAAAAATATTTCAGAAAACATTGTAGGGAGGCGGAGTCACGATGGCGGCGTAGGCAGACTCTGAACTCACCTCCTCCCGTGGACACATCCAATTTACAACTACTCGTGGAAAAATTACCCCTGAGACAGAACTGAAAACTGGATGAGAGGAACTCCTGCAACAACGGACAATTCTAACTGAGGTAGAAGAGGCAGAGACTCCCTTCCGGAGAGGAAAAACGCCGCCTTCACAAGCCGCCAGCTTCACGGCCGCCGGGAGCAGCTCACAGGTACGCAGCCTCCCTGGAGGCGCGGGGCCCTGAGCCGGGGAGCGCCCCCGCTGTGGGCATTTTGTGGACCCAGCACAATCGACACCAGCGGCATAATATCTGACTGTGCCTGCTACTAAAGCATTGGGGAGCACCCCCAGAAAACCCGGTTCACAAAGAAACTAAAACTGGCTCTTAAAGGGCCCGCGCACAAACTCACCCGTTCCAGAAAGCATCCTAAAGTCACCAGAAAGAAAGGTGCACAGTGCTGGGGTGAAAAGAGACTCACCTAATAGGCCCTGAGTGCATCTCGGTGAGGGGTGAGACCTCTCCAGGGACTGGGACATTGGCGGCGGCCATTGTTGTGGCCTGGTGTGGGCGTGCTGACACAGACGCCATTGGAGTTCTCCCTGAGGCCTGCTAGCCCAGGGTCTGCTCCACCCGCTAGAGCACCGATTTAATCCAGCTCAGCCAGGGCAGGCAGCCCACCCTAGAGACTGGCCCCACCCAACAACAAGCCCTCAGGCATCTTGTGGGCCTGCATAGATTGGTGACTGGATTCTCTGCAGCCTGGCAACTGAGCTGACTTGAGTGGGGCAGGGTGTGCACAAGGAGCGGGTGGAGAGTGTGGGGCGGTGGCAGAGTGTGTGGGGCTCCCGCCGTGGAGAGACTGGGTCCGCTTGGGGGTCGGGGCGCTCACACGGGGCAGGACTGTGTTGACTGTGTGTGTGGACCTGTGGGCAACAGGGCTTGTCAGCTGCAGAAGACTTGTGCTTCTCAAAGACCCACAAAGGAGGTTTGCCCCACCTTCCAAAGCCTGAAACAATTGGGTGCTCCTGTGCCTGAGGCCAGCCCCACCCAGCTGCAATTCTCAGAGAGCTGACAAGAGACCTAATAGGCTAGAGGCTTACGGCAATTGTAAGGCCCTGAGCCTAACAACCTGCCACACTGGGGGCCTACTCAGTTAAAAGAAATACTGCAACACAAATGTGGTATTAGAACTTACAGCCAACTGTGCTGGGGCTCCCCACACCTGATAAAGAGACTGAAGGGCCCACAACAACTACAAACAGCTGAGCATTACAACAGCCGGCCAGGAGCATAACTCAGCCTCCCTGGGCGCCTATAGGGAGAGCTAACAGGCCACAATAGAAGGACACACGTAGCCCACATAGGGGTCACCCCTGGAACATTGAGAACTGAGGGAAGCACACTGGAAACCTCCTAAGGCATCACTTACATAAGGTCACCTATCCAAGAGCAGGAGACGTAGCTGACCTACCTAATACGTAGACACAAGCACAGGGAAAGAGGCAAAATGAGGAGGCAAAAGAATACATTCCAAGTAAGGGAACAGGACAAAACCCCAGAAAAGGAACTAAGTGAAACAGAAATGAGCAACCTACCCGACAGAGAGTTCAAAATAAGAGTGTTAAGGATGCTCACTGATCTGGGGAGAAGAATAGATGAACTCAGTGAGAATGTCAACAGAGAAATGGAAGATATAAAAAAGAACCAATCAGAAATGAAGAATACAATACTGGAAATGAAAAATTCATTAGAGGGACTCAAAAGCAGAGTAGAGGATACAGAAGAACGGATCTGTGAGCTGGAAGAAAGACTAGAAGAAATTACCCAAGGTGAACAGGTAAAAGAGAAAAGAATTAAAAAGACTGAGGACAGTCTAAGGGACCTCTGGGACAACATCAAGTGCACTAACATCCGTGTTATAGGTGTCCCGGAAGGAGAAGAGTGAGACAAGGGGGCAGAGAATCTATTTCAAGAAATAATAGATGAAAACTTCCCTAACCTAAGGAAGGAAACAGACATCCAGGTACAGGAATCACAGAGAGCCCCAAACAAGATAAACCCAAAGAGGCCCACACCAAGACACATCATAATCAAAATGTCCAGAATTAAAGATAAAGAGAGAATCCTAAAAGCCACAAGAGAATGTCAAGTTACATACAAAGGAAACCTCATAAGGCTATCAGCTGACTTCTCAGCAGAAACCTTACAGGCTAGAAGAGAATGGCACGATATACTTAAAGTGTTAAAAGAAAAAAACTTACAGCCAAGAATACTCTACCCAGCAAGGTTATCATTCAAAATGGAAGGAGAGATCAAAATTTTCCCAGACAAACAAAAATTAAAGGAGTTTGTCACCAAGAAACCAGTGCTACAAGAAATGTTAAAGGGACTGATTTAAGGGGAAAAGAGAAGACCACAAATAGGAAAAATTATCTATTTCCATGATAAGAGGGCAATGGCTACAAATGCACAAAAAAGAGGTTAGACATGATATCAAAAACATAAAATGAGGGAGGAGGGGAGTTAAAGAGTACAGCTTTCAGACAGAGGTCAAACTAAAGTGACCATCAATTCTGTATAGAAGAAGAAAGGAACAGAGAAGGACTACTCAAACATTGAGGAAAAAGAAAAAGTTAAAAAATGGCAGTAAGTACATACCTATCAATAGCTACTTTAAACGTCAATGGACTAAATGCTCCAATTAAAAGGCATAGGGTGGCTAACTGGATAAAAAAACAAGACCCATATATATGCTGCATACAAGAGACACACTTCAGACCTAAAGACACTCACAAACTGAAAGTGAAGGGATGGAAAAAGATACTCCATGCAAATGGCAATGAAAAGAAAGCTGGGGTAGCAGTACTCATATCAGACAAAATAGACTTTAAAACAAAAACTGTAAAAAGAGACAAAGAAGGGCATTACATAATGATCAAGGGAACAATCCAACAAGAGGATATAACACTTGTAAATATCTACGCACCCAATGTAGGTGCACCTAAATATATAAAGCAATTATTAACAGACATAAAAACAGAAATAGACAGTAACACAATAATAGTAGAGGACTTTAACACTCCACTTACACCAACGGATAGATCATCCAAACAGAAGATCAATAAGGAAACATTGGCCTTAAACGACACACTAGAACAGATGGACCTAGTAGATATATACAGAGCATTCCATCCAAAAACCGAAGAATACACGTTCTTTTCAAATGCACATGGAACACTGTCCAGGATTGATCACATATTAGGCCACAAAACAAGTCTCCATAAACTTAAGAAGATTGAAATAATACCAAGCATCTTTTCTGACCACAATGCTATGAAACTAGAAATCAACTATAGGAAGAAAATCAGAAAAGCCACAAATACATGGAGATTAAACAAAATGCTACTGAACAACGACTGGGTTAACGAAGAAATCAAAGAAGAAATCAAAAAATACCTGGAGACAAATGAAAACGAAAATACGACATGCCAGAATTTATGGGATACAGCAAAAGCGGTTCTAAGAGAGAAGTTTATAGCGATACAGGCCTATCTCAACAAAAAAGAAAAATCTCAAATAAACAATCTAACAATGAACCTAAAGGAACTAGAAAAAGAAGAACAAACAAAGCCCAAAATCAGTAGAAGAAGGGAAATCATAAAAATCAGAGCAGAAATTAATGAAATAGAGACCAAAAAAACAATAGAAAAAATTAATAAAACCAAGAGCTGGTTCTTTGAAAAGATCAACAAAATTGACAAACCTTTAGCTAGACTCACCAAGAAAAAAAGAGAGAAGGCACAAATAAGTAAAATCAGAAATGAGAGAGGAGAGGTTACAACAGACACCTCAGAAATACAAAAGATTATAAGACAATACTATGAAAAGCTATATACCAACCAATTCGACAATCTGGAAGAAATGGATAAATTCTTAGAATCATACAACCTTCCAAAACTGGATCAAGAAGAAGTAGAGAATTTGAATAGACCAATCACCAGTAAGGAGATCGAAACAGTAATCACAAACCTCCCCAAAAATAAAAGTCCAGGACCAGATGGCTTCCCTGGTGAATTCTACCAAACATACAAAGAAGACTTAATACCTATCCTTCTCAAACTCTTCCAAAAAATTGAGGAAGGGGGGAAGCTCCCTAACTCATTCTACGAAGCTGACATTACCCTGATACCAAAACCAGACAAGGACAACACAAAAAAAGAAAATTACAGTCCAATATCACTGATGAACATCGATGCAAAAATCCTCAACAAAATACTAGCAAATCGCATACAACAATATGTTAAAAAGATTATACACCATGATCAAGTGGGATTTATTCCAGGGATGCAGGGATGGTTTAACATTTGCAAATCAATCAACGTAATACACCACATTAATAAAATGAAGAATAAAAATCAAATGATCATCTCAATAGATGCAGAGAAAGCATTTGACAAGATCCAGCATCCATTTATGATAAAAACTCTCAATAAAATGGGTATAGAAGGAAAGTATCTCAACATAATAAAGACCATATATGAGAAACCCACAGCTAATATCATCCTCAATGGTGAAAAACTGAAAGCCATCCCTCTAAGAACAGGAACCAGACAAGGATGCCCACTGTCACCACTCCTATTTAACATAGTACTGGAAGTCCTAGCCAGAGCAATCAGGCAAGAGAAAGAAATAAAAGGGATCCAAATTGGAAAGGAAGAAGTGAAACTGTCACTATTTGCAGATGACATGATTTTATATATAGAAAACCCTAAAGAATCCACCAGAAAACTTTTAGAAGTAATAAACGAATATGGTAAAGTTGCAGGATACAAAATCAACATACAAAAATCAGTTGCATTTCTGTACACTAACAACGAAGTAGCAGAAAGAGAAATTAAGAATACCATCCCATTTACAATTGCAACAAAAAGAATAAAATACCTAGGAATAAACTTAACCAAAGAGGTGAAAGATCTGTACACCGAAAACTATAAAACATTTCTGAAAGAAATTGAAGAAGTCACAAAGAAATGGAAAGATATTCCGTGCTCTTGGATTGGAAGAATTAACATAGTTAAGATGTCCATACTTCCTAAAGCCATCTATAGATTCAATGCAATCCCTATCAAAGTTCCAACAACATTTTTCACAGAAATAGAACAAAGAATCCTAAAATTTATATGGAACAACAAAAGACCCCGAATAGCTAAAGGAATCCTGAGAAAAAAGAACAAAGCTGGAGGTATCACACTCCCTGATTTCAAAATATACTACAAAGCTATAGTAACCAAAACAGCATGGTACTGGCACAAAAACAGACACACAGATCAATGGAATAGAATCGAAAGCCCAGAAATAAACCCACACATCTATGGACAGCTAATCTTTGACAAAAGAGCCAAGAACATACAATGGGGAAAAGAAAGTCTCTTCAACAAATGGTGTTGGGAAAACTGGATAGCCACATGCAAAAAAATGAAAGTAGACCCTAACCTTACACCATACACAAAAATTAACTCCAAATGGATTAAAGACTTGAATGTAAGAACTGAAACTATGAAACTTCTAGAAGAAAACATAGGCAGTACGCTCTTCGACATCTGTCTTAGCAACATCTTTTCAAACACCACATCTGACCGGGCAAGAGAAACAATAGAAAAAATAAACAAATGGGACTACATCAAACTAAAAAGCTTCTGCACAGCAAAGGAAACCATCAACAAAACGAAAAGACAACCTAACAATTGGGAGAAGATATTTGCAAACCATACATCTGATAAGGGCTTAATCTCCAAAATATATAAAGAACTCATGCATCTCAACAACAAAAAAACTACCAACCCAATTAAAAAATGGGCAAAAGACCTGAACAGACATTTCTCCAAAGAAGATATACAGATGGCCAACAGACACATGAAAAGATGTTCAAAATCACTAACTATCAGGGAAATGCAAATCAAAACTACAATGAGATATCACCTCACGCCCGTCAGAATGGCTATAATTAACAAGACAGGAAACAACATGTGTTGGAGAGGATGTGGAGAGAAGGGAACTCTCATACACTGCTGGTGGGAGTGCAAACTGGTGCAGCCACTATGGAAAACAGTATGGAGATGCCTCAAAAAAGCAAGGATAGAACTACCATATGATCCAGCTATTCCACTGTTGGGTATTTATCCAAAGAACTTGAAAACACCAATTTGCAAAGGTACATGCACCCCTGTGTTCGTTGCAGCGTTATTCACAATAGCCAAGACTTGGAAGCAACCTAAGTGCCCATCAAGGGATGAATGGATAAAGAAGATGTGGTATATATACACAATGGAATACTACTCAGCCATAAGAAACAATGAAATCCAGCCATTTGTGATAACGTGGATGGACATTGAGGGTATAATGCAAAGTGAAATAAGTCAGAGGGAGAAGGCCAAATACCGTATGATTTCCTTCATTAAGTAGTAGATAATAACAACAATAAACAAACACATAGGGACAGAGATTGGATTGGTGGTTACCAGAAGGGAAGGGGGGAGGGAGGAGGGTGAAAGGGATAATTCGGTACATGTGTGTGGTGATGGGTTGTAATTAGTATTTTGGTGGTGAACATGATGTAATCTATGCAGAAATATAAGTACAATGATGTACACCTGAAATTTTTACAATGTTATAAACCAATGTTACTGCAATAAACAAAAAAATTTAAAATAAAATAAAATAAAAAAAAAAAACATTGTAATAATAGTTACATTGTTCTTAAGGATTTTTAAGGTTTAATTTTAATTGGTGTCTAAGAGTTGATATAAAGCAATGTGAAAGTTTGTACTACATCAGGGCACGGCCCCTGCAAACATGTGGTACATGATAAATGTAGCCCAATGGAGGAGTTCTCCATCTAACTCTAGCTTTTTGGTCATCTCTAAACCCCAAGAAAGTGAACGTGACATGGCTCAGAATGTCAGTCAACAAGTGAGAAGAACAGTCATCATTTTCCTGTCTGTTTTTACGGCTTTTGAGGGTTTTATTTTTAAACATAGTAGTCTGCATCTCTAATTTTAACAGGGATAGATGTGTTATTTTGTAGATCAAAGGCAGCAAGAAAAGAGTAGATCCCCTGACATTTCGAGAGAATGCACAAGCTTTCTCTGTAACAGATAGAGGAAATCAGCTTAACACTAATGATCAATATAACAAACCCTCACCCTTGAGAGGGAACAAATTACTCACCTTTACGAGTAGGCGGATCACATTGTTTTTAATCCCACAGTCCACAACCACCACTTTGGTGGGGTTTCCTTTTCCGTACACCTTGACATCCTGCCATTTTAAAAACCAGAGAGTGAGAGGGAAGTTCCAACCATGAGCAACACACCGGCATCATCAAGACATCTGAGGAAGCTTCGCTCTTGGATTGGTAACAGATTGAGTGCCAACTACTAGAGAGTCATTGCAGTTAACAATCAATGTGTAAGAAAGGCACAGCAAGTGCCACAAACAGGATCTTTTTTATGAGAAAAAAGTACTTTGCTGTTTTATATAGAATGTTGATTACAGTAATAACAATGATCCCTAAGAAACTGTTTGCTTCCATAGTTAACAACCATCTTTCCCATGTTTTGCCTCATTAACAACCAGCAGCAATGGAATTTTCAAGTATTATTGCCCGATTCTGCACTAGACAGATGGGTAATAGATACATCATGCTTTAAATACCACTCGATCCTCAACTTGCAATAAAGTTTGGACTGAGTAGAGCTGTTGTGCAATAGGCTGATGCAGTGGGGCTAATGGGTGAAGTCAGTACATGAATCAGAGGAACTGCTAAGCTAGTGTGGACCCTGGTCCCTTCAGGTTACTGTGCAATCGTTTGTATTTAAATGGTAGACTTCATAAAAGGATCCCAGAGCATACTATAATCGTTACCTACGTCTTAAGCACTGCTTGGAGTCAGATCCATCTTCAGAGGCATTTATCCAAGAAGCAGTTCCCCAAAGTCATAAATGAGAAATAATAGAAATACAGAGAGAGAAAGCCCAGAGGGCTGGGCGCCCACACTGACTCCAGCTGTGAGAGTTAGCTCGCACGTTCTGAATTTAGGATGATTTCACAGTTTGCAAAAGGCCTTAGATGAAAGTTGAAATCTGGATATTTGAAAGAACATTTTACTTTAACTGAAATGTCTACCTCCCCACAATTTCTACAGAATATGAAATCATAATCCTTAAACTGCACTTGAGGAAAAAATATAAAAAGAGTTTATCATCATATTTTTTCTCCCGCTGACAATTCTAGAGAAAAATACCCCAGTCCTTCCATGATCTGGGAGAATTACTGCTGAACTGATCAATGAATGGTACAGATAATCTGTCTCATCAGATAATTTGAAAAAGTATAAATTTATTCTTGACTTCAGGCTTCTGATACAAAATAAAGCAATATTACCATCTAGTTGTAGCTGCATCAAATTGCAATTACAAGACGATGAATTAGTTTATCAAACACATCCAAAAAGAATTCACAGAATAAATATAATCTGATACAAATATACATTTTATCACAGCTAAAATGAAATTATTTAATTGTGCCGGCATTAAGAAACAGCCAACTTTCACCATTGCAATCTCTCCCTTGGTTTAATGTAGATATAAACTTCAGATAGGCTCTTTTTTGTTGGTTTCTACACAGACACATTATATACTCTCCACACAGAAAGACAGAAGTTAAGCAAGACCTCCCAGACCCTTGAATATATGAATTTTCATTAAGACTGTCCAAGAAAGGAATATATTGTACAGTGTTTTTAATCTTATTTGACCACAGAATTTTTTTAATGTGAATTTCCACAGGCCAATGTTCGTCACATTTGGAAAATGCTAGACTAGATCCCCAAGGTAGTTCTCAATTCTAAAATTCTATCATTCTAAAAGGAAAAATAGCCCTCTCTCATGCTGTGTCTCAAACTAAATCAGTTCACAAGAAAATGTGAAGAAACAAATACAGAGAAAGTATTCCACGTCATTTGAATGGACAAATTTCAGAATAAAAAAGCAAGTGAATATTGCACATGGCATGATCAAATTCCAAATGTATAAACAATTATATATCTAAATTAAAATTCACTTTCTGGGGCCAGCCCGGTGGCGCAAGCGGTTAAGTGCGTGCACTCCGCTGCAGCGGCCCGGGGTTCACCAGTTTGGATCCTGGGCACGCACCAACGCACTGCTTGGCAAGCCATGCTGTGGCGGCGTCCCATATAAAGTGGAGGAAGATGGGCACGGATGTTAGCCCAGGGCCAGTCTTCCTCAGCAAAAAAAAAACAAAAGAGGAGGATTGGCAGATGTTAGCACAGGGCTGGTCGCCTCACAAAATAAATAAATAAACAAAACAAAATAAAATTCACTTTCTTTAACAGCTCATATTTCCTATGCTTCAACATGATGTGAATGCATTTCCGCACCCAACGCGAGCATCAAGACTCGGTGCTGATTCCCAGGGACCCAAAATCCTCATCCTCTGTTTCCATGTGGCAGGAGTAGAAACACCTAATAATATCAACGTGTGTTTTTTTCTGAGGCTGACATGCTACTAATCAGGCTATTTTCATTCTTTTAATAACACTTTCTTAAAAAAAAAAATGCCCAGGTGCACCAAAGTTCTCACAGCTGGAACTCTTCTTCATGAAATATTGTTCTGACTGGGGCCAGATCTCAACATGAACCATTTCACACATGAAAAGGTGTCGGTGAGTATGGGGGGGGCATCCTTTCTAAAGACCCTCAATGGGAAGGTTTTGCCACAGCAGGGAATAGAGAACTCCACACAATGAGAGTCAGTTTTCTAGTGCATTCACCCACTATCTCATCATGCATTTTACTGCTTCTGATTAGAAATCCTTGAATCTTCACTTTGCAAATTTAAGACAGATGGCGTAAAACTATGTAAACTTATTTGAATATTACATATGATAGTGTGACCAGGGTTACTAATAATTATTATTGCTAATATGTTGGAAGGCAGTATGAGAGGATGTTTAAAAGGTGGACACTGAAGCAAAGCTTTCTAGGTATAAATCTTGGTAGCTGTTCGCCCTGGGGGAGAAGAGCATAGCCATCTCTCCCATAGTGAAAATAAACCTCGAGGTGGAGCCAGCCAACAGCAATGGCTTCAAAAGAGTTTCCATAAGCCTGAATTCTCCACATTTAAAGCACAATGGTAACCAAAAACATACTCCTAGGAAAAGAAAACTGTTTTGTCTCCTATTTTATGCAGTAAAAACAGACAATAGCAGTCAGCTCTTTACATTTCAACTGCATCCAAAACTTTTCTTTAAAAACAATTTCATAGCAACATCCCATTGGCATCTCAAGTTCCTACTGAAATCATCACTGTGCTCACTCAATCTCGCTGAAATTCCTGAGAAAATAGGGTGATCTATCTGGTCACATCCAGCACCCCCTTCTCCCATCTGTCCAAGCCACCTGGCTGCCTCTTCTCCAGCTGTTGCTGCCCAGGTCAGGCTCTCCCGGCTTTAGTTACAATAACCTTCTAGTTACCTGCTCTGTTATCCATTCTGCTTTGCTACAAAATGATGCTGAATGAGTTGCCAACCATCTCCAGTTTTGTTGGTCTAGCCAACGATACGAAGCCGTTTAGATGTGGCTTCTCCACTGGTCTTTAGCCAAATGTATGCATCTTTGGTTCAGCCACACCGCACAACTCCTCAAACACGCTGTGTTGTTTCATGCCTCTGTGCCTCTCAACATTCGCCATTTTTTCTGCCTGAGACGCAGTGCACCTAGTTTTCCATCTACCTAACTATGTGCCCTTTGTCTCAGAACAAGCCTGACTCCTCTGCAGAGCCTTCCCTGATCCACCTATCTTTTTCCATGCTACCCCATGCGTTCCCCTGTGGCACCCTGTGTAAGTTCCAAGGATAGCATTTATCACAGGATTCTGTCCACGGCGATTACCTGTTTGCCTCCCCCATGAGGCTCTCATGGTCCCCAAGGACAGAGACGGTAGCCCAAGAGACTCACACCTACATTAATAGCTATTCAATCAAAACAGACATCTTTCTAAGATGTATTCTATACTTTCTTGTAAATATACACTAAACATATCTCATCTTGGGGTGGCACAGTCATCATTATAAACGTCCATTTTTGAACTGAGCTATAATATAATAAATCCTCAGTATGTGAAGGACTCCTCTTCCCTGTATACAATGACCCCAGACTCCGATTACCAAGTCTGATTCTATAAAGAGCTCCTGACCCTCTGGCAGGCTGTTGGCTCTGACCCCTGACCATCACTAGGCCTATCTTTGGCAATTCATTGGCTCCTTTATTTGACACTGTTAAAGCCTTGATCTGGGGAATCAGAAAAAAAAAAAAAAGTTAAAATAATACTAAACAGTCTCTAAATCAGGCCATGAAGGTTTCCCTGTGAGTAAAAGTTACTAACTTTAAATGCACTGATTTGTAATATATATTTTGGCTGCTTTGAGACCCTTTCCTCCCTGAACTCTGTTGCTTCTGGAAGATGACCTCTGCCTAAATGAGGATTCTGATATTACAAGAAACGGAGGTCTAAAGAGAATAAAATAAAACTACAAAACATGAAGGAAAATCTCTCACCTTGGTTGAAACCTCAGCAATCAAATTCCGCTTATTTGGATCCACAAAATCCACAGACTGACCTTCAAATTCAATCTTCCCGAGCATGGTACCCTATCAAATTCAAAAATTAGACAGTTAGAAAGGAGCAACAGTGGAGGTGCTGACAGGATAAATTCCCAGGGACCTAAACCACTACTCTGGGATTTAGAGGTCTTCATAACTACTCACAGCCATCAGCAGATGGGTTTCATCTTCCCAGCCTGGAAGGATGAAGTAATTTGCACGGTACATTTTGGGAAACAATCTGGGAAGTACAATTACTTCTTTTAAGGCTGAGGCAGTCACCTGGACTAAGCAAAGTCAAAGGCATCAGAATTCAGGTCTCCAGGTTCCAGACTGTTGCAAACTGGAGTACCTAGGGTACCTATCCCTTAGTGCATATGACCTAAAGATGTTTCACAGGAAACGTGAACAAAACAATCTATTGAAAAGAAAAGAAATCTAAAAATTGCAGAAAATTGAAAAGAATGGTTTCCTTTGAAACTCATCTCTTAGGGCAAGAAGTCACTTGGGAGTGAGAGAGGGTAGAAAGTTCCAGCACGTCATTCAAACACGACTGTTATTTCAGTGCAATTATTAAAACCAGAGTGCTACCTCACACTCTTGGAAAAATAGCTAAAAACCACCTTTCAATTCCATGCTGGATTATTACATTTCATGGTAGTCTCTACTTTCCTATATAATCCAAATTACAAAATCCCCTGACTATCTTTATGGATTCCTAATTTTGAAATTTGTTTTTTGATTCTCATTCCCTTTTTCTTAAAGCATGCTGAATGAAACACAGTCTTACTTTCAAACTAAGATTAATAGAACTGAATGTGACAATATACATTTTTAATATGAACCAGCATCACTCATAATCAAATATAATAGGCAATACCCCTATTTTGTCTGTGTTAATCTATTCAGTCAAATATTGAAAACCGAACTGCCTCTGATAAAAGGAGGGTTCATCTTAAACTAACACACCACATGAAGAACCCAGTATGGTCTTGCAAAGCATTTTCCCAAATTATTAGACCTGACTATATTCTATTCAACCTGCCAATTCTGCACCTAAATTGGATTTCCCAATTTTATACCCTTCCCATTCTAGTAGCATCATTATTCTTGACGGTTCCCACAACATCACTGGGCTAAGAAAACACAAGAATCTACTTGGGATGTATGATCTCACTAACATCTATTCTCAGGAAAATCCAAGAGGAGGGAATAAAACCAGAGGGGGAGTGGAAGGATCTAGAAGGGTCACATAAACCCTCACTGTCTTCCTTCTGGTCATGGCTACATGGTCATGCTCTTATTTTCACAGCTGTTCTTTCTTTCTGTTTACAGAGATCCTGTGTCAATATATAGTCTAACAAAGACTCGACAACAGATTTCCTTGAGGAATCTATTTCACTCTGAAATGGTATCATTTTTTTTCCTTTTTTTATGTAATATAGTTCGATGAGAAAACTTTAGTGGCATTTGGGGAATTTAGTTAACATTAGCGAGGTAAAGCTTCTTTCTGGTCTGGGATATGAAGTTTTCATGTAGAAAAAGAAAACAGTGTCCACCTTTTATAACAAGAAGGAAGCAGATGGTGATGAGATATTCTCAAAGGAGGGGTCAGGTGTTTGACCAATCAGATATGAAAGCAAAGATAAACCTTCCTTTTATCACCTTGGTCATTGGTGAAGCCTCAAGAAGGACTCTATAATGGAGGCAACACCTGCAGGGCTCGTGTGACACACTCATGAAATATAAGTCACTAACCTCACAGACGTCCTCCAAGGGGACTACACAAATAACAGCGGCAAGGCTGTACACTTCCTGGTTTGCATTTTTCAGCTTGTAGGTATCCAATTTAGGCAAAATTGTCATGCACCTAGTTACCTTCTCCATGTGTTTCACTAATCTTGTCACATGAGCTGAATTCTAAAGGCTTGACATGTTGGGATGGTGAACACAGAGAGGGCACTCAGTAAACTGCTGCCTGGCGAATTAATCTCCAGCCCATTCAATAACAAACATCCCAATCAAGTATTCAGCCTTGAAAATCACATCAGAAAGAGTAAAACAAGATGACAGAGACCCAAACGGCAGAAACTGGTCAGATTCATTTTTTTATATACTAATGGATTCCTCGAGCACTGAGGGAAAAAAAATATATACATATATGTGTGTGTGTGTGTGTGTGTGTGTGTATGTGTGTGTGTGTGTGTGAAGAAACATAGATTTGGCTAAAGATGATCATACCTTATCCCGAATTATTTTAGTCAGCATTCTTGTATCCACTCCATAAATCGCAGGGACCTATAAGAAAAGAAATTGTAGTGACAGTGAAATTGGAGGAAATTAGATCCAGCATATTGTTTTCAAGTTACAGACTTAGCATCATCTATCTTCTTGAGCAGTAAATAATTTCCCTACTCCTTTTCTCTGACCCAGGTGACTGTGTTGTCAGAACACGGTAAATCGCTGTTCTGGTTGGGCACAGGACTCTTAATACCCGGGCCCTTCCTGAGATTAAAAAGTGAGAACTTCTGAACATCAATCTTCTGCTACAGTTTTGTTGCTTTTAACCCGGGATGTTAAATAAGTTATGTGTGTGTATATATATATATATTTTTTTTTTTAAATAATGGAATTTGTGAACTTCAGAAGCAAAGATGTAAATAATATGCAAATCCACATTTTGAGCCAAATGTTCCTGGCACATAGTAGGCAGACATTTTTCAGAAAGCTTGTTAAGCAGTCATGCTGTAATAAAGTATACCCTCCCTATTAGTCAATCAGGCAACACCACATTTGTTTTAGTTTCTTTGACTAGGTTGGATAGAGACAGATACCGTATAATGAAAGAACAATGAGTTAGGGATCAGAAAAACAGGTTCTAACTTCTTTTCTTGCCCCAATTATCTGAGTGATGTTTGAGCAAGGTGTTTTCCTCACTGTACACAGAAGGAGGTGAACTGGTCATTATCTCAGACTCTCTTCTACTCTATGTGTCTGTGATCATGGAAGAAGATTCCAAGCACATTTTAAAAACAAACTAACAATCCATGGATTAAGCTTCTATTTAAACTATTAGTTCTGACACGGAGCACCTATAATATCAGGTGTGTAAACAACCCAAAGGGAACATTAGGAGGGGAGAGGGAGTCTCCTGAATGGCCATTACAAAAATTAGCTGTCTGGGTAATGGAGGTAACTCAGATAATGGTTCGGAAGAAAATAATAAAGACCTGGGAGATGATATAGATGCCTTCTCTCTTTTAAAAGTCAGAAAGAATGAGACCCAAGAAGATGAGATCAAGATTTTTTGATCTATCAGAAAGAGGCAACGTTTAGCCCCAATTGGTAGATGCTCATTGGAGAGACAGAGCTTTCTCAGAATAATATTCTGTCAATTACAGGCCAGCAGCTATTCAACAAAAGGCAGCTACAGCCACACTGGAGATGAAGCTAATACAGCAGGTCCATCGACGTGAAGTCAGTCTGACATTCAAACCAGAGAATCCTCTTTATTTGATTAGAAAATAATCCTTAAAGTAAGGAAAGTATAGGACAAGGTTTATAACCTTTTCCATTTATTACTTCAAATGAGATTATATCTAATTATATGTCACAGAGTCATAATGTTTAAGCCGGAAGAGACTTAATGGCAATCTGTTATTCTCATTAAGAATTAAAATGTGGGAAGTATGGTATGATTCCATGACCTGTGCAAAGTCACCCAGCTAGTGAACAGCAGAGCTGGTGCTGGAACCCAGGACAGAAGTCCCGTATCCAGAGCCTGGATAAAAGGGGAGGGGGAAGTTAAGCTGCTCCAGAGGATAGAAAATTCTAAAATTTTCTCTAACCCCTTTCGCAGATGAGAAACGCTAGAGTGTGTATGAGCGCCACCTAGTGGATAAACTGAAACAATGTGGTCGCGTGTTCAGAAGAGAAGGAGCCCGGACAGCTCAGTCTGTAGGAACAGTGGAATCGCCCTCTGAAACAGAGAGATCCCAAACTGCATGCTCTGCCTCGTCTGCTTGGCCCTTTTCAATTCCATACACCTTCCCCACTTCCCACAGACCCCGCAGTAGTGGGGTGATGCTGGATGCCCTCTCTTATTTCTCACCTTTTCTTCCTGTAGCCATTGCCCCAGACTCTTGGTAGCCAGCCAGTGGTGGTAGTCATCGCTATAATTCAGCACCAGCAGCCCCGCAACCTGGAAAGACAGGCCGTCGTTATAAAGGGGTGGCCGCAAAACGTTATCCAACTCTTGTGACTTAAGAGTGAGTCAGTTTGCATTTTTTTAAAAAAAAAGCTTTATTATATCCACTGATAGAGGCTTAAGGTTTTGAGACAAGAAAAAAAAGATCAACACTTTTCTCTTAAAATATATAATTATTACGTTAATTATCACGTGGAGGAACAGCCTTACCTGGTTTGCCAAATCCTGAAACTAAGTGAGGTCCTCCTCTCTGGCACCCTGTATTTTTCCTCTACAGCATTTATCTATAATCTAATTTATAATTACTGTTTAATGTACATGAATAATAAAATAATTTTTTAATCTACATTCAAAGGAGGCTGAGAAATTTGGGAAAATTGTGACCAATAGAGCTAAACTAAGTGATCACTCCAAGTCATTCAAAAATGGAGTGGTGAATTTGGAGTGTAAATTTTTCAATTGTTTATATGGCCCACATTCCTAAGATAGTATCCAAATTGACCTTGAATAGGAAATTCTAATGTGTTCACTTTTAGACTGGCATATAAACTCTCTTTTATTCATCTCCCAAAAAGGATAAGGTTAAAAGGTAAATAGTTGATACAGAGTTGATTACCAAAATCCTTTTAAAAGATGATTCATGACCAATTTCTTGTAGCATAGTTATTTGGACTTATAACAACATTTTTCCAAATGAAGCCAAGTTTCATCCAAGGCATTAAAACAAATCCAACGTGCACTGAGAAATGACTCAAAATACTGTCATGATAAAGATTATTTTCAGACACCTCGGATTGAGGTTGAGAACGTGAATTTAGTAGTTTATACTACAGTACTGAGGGAGAAACTTCGCCCAGCCTAGATTCTTAAAATGAATCAACTATACCCCCTCAAATTGAGGCTTTTTAAATAGTTGTCACGGGTACTACCTTAATTCCATCAGACTCCAAGTATTTGCTAAGTCCAAGTTCATCCAGTGCAGCAGTGTCAGGGACACCTCCGTTCCCAATAATAGGATTGGCCATGGCGAGAATCTGTCCCCTGTAGGCGGGGTCAGTGAGAGCTTCTGGGTACCTGGGTAAAGACGACAAAAAATTACCAACCAAAAAATGTATAAAACTGCAATCTACATCCATGCTCTTAATTATTGAACCCTTGAAAATTAGAGAACATGAGATTAAAATCCTACAAGCCTGTCTCTTGATTTTAGCAAACCTGGGGAAATTTGACAATAGAATATGGAAATTTATCTCACGATATGATAAGAATAGAAAAACTGACTCAAGTAGTAAAGCACATTCTCATATAATTTTCATTCCCTCAGTTTCTTAAATGTTTTGATTCCTTAAAAAAATTACTTCAGGGCCGGCCCCGTGGCTTAGCGGTTAAGTGCTCGCGCTCCGCTACTGGCAGCCCAGGTTCAGATCCCGGGCGCGCACCGACGCATGGCTTCTCCGGCCATGCTGAGGCCACGTCCCACGTACAGCGACTGGAAGGATGTGCAACAATGACATACAACTATCTACAGGGGCTTTGGGGAAAAAAAGGAGGAGGATTGGCAATAGATGTTAGCTCAGAGCTGGTCTTCCTCAGCAAAAAGAGGAGGATTAGTATGGATGTTAGCTCGGGGCTGAACTTCCTCACAAATAAAAATTAAAAAAAAATCTAAAACACTGAAAAAAAAATTACTTCAGAGGGTGTTAATTTTTAAGATATTGCTCTATACAAAGTTTGCAAATACCCTGAAAATGCCCCCAGCCTACGAGTGAGTCCAAACTGATATTTACTGTTGAGGGTGGTGACTTCACCAACATATTAACTGTCAAAATTGTAAAGATTTTTTAAAGTCTTTTAGGATACTGACAAGTATCCTGATTATGTCAGTGGTGGTTGCATGGGTGTACACGTTTACTAAAATTTTTTGAACATTTAAAACACTGCATTAATTTCTGTAAAAGAAATACTTAATAAAGTTGATTTCTTTAATTATTTTTTTACTGAGTCAACAGTGGTTTATAACATTACATAAATTTCGGGTGTACATCATTATATTTCAGTTTCTGTGTAGACTACATCATGTTCACCACCCAATGTGCCCTTTTACTCCTTCAATCAAAAGTTGATTTTAAAAATATTTTAGTTTTAGAAAGAGGGATATTTTTGAGAGTTATTATCAACAGAAAAAAAATCAATTCCAGAAAAATTGCCTGAAACATTTTTGACTTTTAAATTAAAAGATTCCAAACAATTATTTTAAAGTACTGATATGGAATTAGGGAGAAATGCAGGAGGGCTTTATTTTAAAGTTTGGAGAGGGAAAAGATAAGAATACAGGTATTCTTATTTTTATTATATATATATTTATTATATGCATATTTATTACATATATTATATATTATACACATGTTTATTGTATATACAAATTATACACAAAATTCTTAATAAGAAACATTATTCCCATAAACACCAGGAGCTCTCTATGGCTATTCCATGCATTGGAATACATTGCAATGTGGTTTTTTTCCTTCTTGTTACATTTTCACTTTCTGCAGAAAGTGTTAGACCAACCCTTTCTTGTGGATTACTACTGAAAGTGAATTTAGGTGCTGAGGGGACAGAATCCACAACCTTGAAACCAACAAAGATCTGCTCAGGTGGTAGTCAACATAAATTCCTCAACCCCATCCAGACTCTCTCCTCCCAGAACCACCTTTGTCAACAGAATACTTAGTCTTTCAGCTCAGCAAGCCCCACGGTGACTGAGATGCTGTGATATTTATCCACACCTCCACCAGCTAATTTCTCAGATGCCTCTCACCTGTCAGGAGCTGATAATTTTTTAACCAAGGTTACGCACAATATAAAGGCATTTCTTGAAGATGAAAAACAAAATAACCCCCTTAATTATCAACCATCTTCTGAGCCACGCAATGAATGAAAGCAGCATTTCTCAATGAAAAATAGGGTCTGTAGACTAATCTTATTAATGAATGCCTTTTTCCACATCAAAAAACATCTTTAATTAATTTAATTTTATTTTCCTTTCTTCTTTCTCTCCATAAAAGAACTGGCTGTTCCCTTTAAACATATGTTTACAATACTCTCTCCAGTAAATGAATAAACACAGCTTGTCCTCAAGAACTGCAGTGTTGGGAGAAAATTAATCCATCAGGCCCTGTTTGACTTTTGTGATGTGACAAGATTTATTACCCGTAATCTATCACAGAGAAGAAAACTCCAGTGCCCTCCATCATTCCGATCTATATTAAACAGTTGTTTGTTGGCAGGTATATTAACACAGCTAGTAATTAGTGCTGTCGAAAAGCTTAAATAATTGCCTGGTAAAGCAAAACTTTGCAAACAGGTTTCCTGCACTGTAATTTAATGGTCTCACCAGTGGAACTATTTTTAAAACCATCTAATATTCTTCATTTCAAACAGAGAGCCAAGAGTTTAGAGAAGAATGTACATTAATAATATAATGGAAGTTTGGTAAATCAATATCTTCAATGTCAGTTAACCCAGTGTCTCTTTGTCTTTATAAGGCTAACTAAATTTGCCTAAAGAATTTATCAAACATTTTATAGTTTAGACTATTGAATCTCTAATGGAAGCCATCTAGTCATCCTTTTAAGACTCATAATTTTTTTAAATCGCCAACTGTAAATTACTATCGAATCCAGTCCCCTCGCTTTTTGTATATAGAAACTAGGATTCAGAGAGGTTAAATGATTTTCTCAATATCACATGATCAGTTATCCTTAGAGCTGAGACCAGAATGTCAGTCTCCTGGTTCCCAAATGAACAAACATTTGTTGGCTAGATAAGAAGAGCTATCTGATCTCTGTAGCAGCTCTTCTCTTCATTGCTGTACATCTATTAGCAGATCTTAAATACTAAGTTGAGTCCCAATTGATAAATTTTGAAAATATCAAATGTACGTACCTGCTCTCCCATTTATTACTTTAGGACAGTAAATGTATGTGTTACTTCACCTTTCTTGTTAGAGTGCAAAATTATGTGAAATACCTAAGGACTTTCTTAGCTCCTTAAAGTAGTTCATATTAGATGTGCAAAGTTGATTCTTAACTTCACTAATGGAATGGCACTAGAGTGTGCTACCCGTTCTTTTCCCTGCTCCAATTTTCACCTTAATCAGATCCACATCTCTCCTTACAGAAGCCATTTGATAATCTCACGTAACCTGTGTGCTTGCACTCTAAGTTTCTAGAATTAATTTTCTTCTGTGTTTTCAGGGGAACACCAGTGTCTGTGTTCTCTTTCATTTACAGCAGCAGAGAGGACTTTGTGTCTTTGCGTCTTTTCAGGGATGGCTGGAGTAGGCTACGTACAGACACGGTGCAAATTCAGGACAATATGTAGTCTTACGATGATGCGGCGACTTCAACTTCCCACTGTGAGCAAGATCATGCAGTTATTCCTCTACACTGAGGAAGAACAAAGCCTCGGAATAGAAGCATCACTCACCCTCCCAGGCCAGTATTAAAAACCACTTCACCAGCAACGGAGATTGGATGGCCGAAGGAGTAACCTTTCATCTTGGTTCCATCTTCCAGGACGATGTGCGCTGTCTGTGCCTAGGGAAAGAAATTCGTGAATCTTAGCAGAATACAAAATAGGAAGCACAACCAGTTGAAAAAAAAATCCAAAGGTAGAATACACAAACTTATTAATTCAATGCACAGCATATTTGATGAAATCACGCTGCCTGGGTTTGGAGCTGCTCTCCTGTTGTCACTTTTCTTCAAAGGCATGGCTTTTGTCACTGGTGGGTGTTTTGTTTTGCTTGAAAGAGGAACTGAAGCATGTGGATACATTGTCTGTTCTAAGTCTACTTGTAGAGTTATTGACAATCCAGAAACACTTCAATTTAGCTGAAATGCTATGTGTCTATCTTTTCCCCCTTAATATTCCCAAGCTTTGCTCAAATATGGCTTTAAGGGCAGTTCAAGAGCTTGCAAAAATGTGGTACCATACAGCTCATCATCTCTCTGAGGTTTAGAGCCAGAAGGAATCTTCAAGCTTATCTATCAAATTGTGTTCCACAGAGCCCTGGCCTTTGATGGAGTGGTCCCAAGGGCTGCCCCCTCCACACCAACTTTATGGTCATAAAGAAGTGGAAACTTTATCACTCTATTAATACTGATACAAAAACAAGCACTGTGGAATATCTAAAAATATACCATATTTTGCTTTTAGTAGAGTTACTCATACCCACGTCTGGTTCTCTCTTTAGACTACAAGGCATTCTGAATATGATTACTTAACCATACTAATCTTTGAACCAGCTTCTATAAAATTCTTGACTAAGAAGAGGGACAATTAGAGAAACTTATCTAAGAAGCAGGCATCATCCACTCCTCAAAAATACTGTAAATTCTCTTGTTGAAACAACTTAGGTCTAACTCTAAATTTCCATAAAATTCAAGGGTGAGAGAAACAAGTTAAACCACACTTTGGGGCACAAAACCTAGACTCTGTCAGAAATTCTATAGGACAAAATAATTAGAACATAATAAACTGTAAAGAAAAAATCTTTGCAATAATTGAGGAAATTTGGATAATAAATTGATATTTATTATAGTTGGTGTTATATTTTTAAAGATTTAAGATGGCATTGTGGTTATATTTTTAAGAGTCATTATTTCAAAGCTATACACTGAAATACATAAGGGTAAAATAGTATGATATCTGAGATTTGCTTCAAAATAAGCAGGGGTTATGAGGAATGGGTAGGGATATAGAGGAAACCAATCTGGCCATGAGCTGACGTTCTTGAAGTAGGGAGATCATTGCACTGTTCTCTCTGCCAGGGTTAAGTGCAGCCATTAAAGATAGAAACATACTAATTCTCTGCTTTCCTTCCCTTACATTTTTAGGACTGGGCGCACAGTGTCTAAGCCTTTTGTATCCTGCCGCCCCCCTCCACTCTCACACACACACACACACGCACGCTAACCTTGTATACACCAGGAGCTCAATAAGTGATTTCTTTCTAGATCTCTTCAAAAGTACTCTGTGCTCTGTGTTTCTGTGCTCCTCTAGCTTTATACCGTGCACTCAGCTTTTCAAGTGCTGAAGTGAAAAACCTCGTTATTTTTCTAGAGTAATCTCTGCAAAAATACGATGCCTCCTTTGGGTGCAAAGTACACAAGACTCTTGACACTGGAATGAGCGCCCTTCAGTGTAAAATACTGTTTGATTATCTTGAAACCAATATACCACGTTCCCAAATACAGTTTACATGTGAGTGTGCATACACATTGACTTATATTTACACACAAAACTATTTTAGTATTTCCTATTAAATTGATACATTTAAGATACACCTCTCAACAGGTGAGTTTATTTTTTTTTTAATTAGAGGTAGAACGCATGGATTTCAAGTTTGTATTTCCGAGAAACATCGGATACAGTGCTGTACTACACATTTTGTATGTGTCTTTGTGAGTGTGTGTCGATGGGCAGAGTTAGCCAAAAGAATGTTGACCTTTACTTGGCTTATCAAATAATCTTTGAGGTAAAGTTTTGTTTTATCTATAGCCTTGGAACCAGTGTTGGAGATCTCAAGCTTGACACTTAGTCTTTAAATAGTTATGGTTTATCTTCTCAGCCGCTAACTGAAGAAGCTTTTGGAATTATTCAGCGCAAAGCAAATCACGGTAAGTAATTAATGTAAGATGAGCGATGACAACATTTCCTGGGCAGAGATCAGTTTCACACACAAGTTCTGAGTTCTGCTTCTGTACCCAGCAAATCACTTTTGCATGTCGCATCTTCTAACAACATGATTTTCTTATTTTACATTTTATTTTAATTTGTCAACTATTGTTTATTTATAATTCAACACAGAGGTTGATGACTTTAGGAAGTAAGTGCAATAACGTTCAGTGTATTTCCAGAGATTACTACCAGCTAATCAAATGTCTATGGTGATGGTTCTCAGTGGGAGTATGTTTATCGGGAAAATTCCCCAGGTATCTCTGACATGTTTCACTAGGTGAAAACCTTTGGTCCGAGCAATGGAAATTTACTGTCAGAAAATATTTTCTACAGAAAATATTATTTCCTGTTCTTGAGGAAGTCATGTGTAACCTACATGCTTCCACAAAATGGAAGGAAGGAAGGAAACGTTTTCTTAAATAACATGTAACTTTGTTAGAACCTAAAATAACTGTACTTAGGTGGCAAAACGTGTGTGAACTGCAAATTTCAATTATTTTCTATATACCAGTTTATCTACCCTACTCTGAGGCATACCTGCCTAAAATATCACCTGTTTATATTTTACTTTTTCTTTTCTCCATCCTCATTTAAGAATTTCAAATTGTCTGATTTTTTGGGTTAGCACCATCTAATTATTTTAAAGAAAGGTAAAAATTAACATAAGCAAATCTGACTCTTGTTAGCCTGTTCCTACAATTCTATTTGATATTTTTCTTCCTGTCTCCATGGAACTAGTTTTCTACTTTGCTTTCCATCTTTTAAAGACAGATTAGAGGAGACATTTACTGTTGCCTGAAATAGTCCCTGATATTGTGTTCAATATGTCTCTTTGCTCCTTTAATTATATTTTTGGTTCTTTTTGGCAGCTTTTATAGATCTTCCAATCCTCTTTGCCACCACACGTTATATTGTTTCAAGGATTCCATTTATTGCCTATAGTATCCTTTATATTCCACTTAACTACATCGACCTCCGATGAGTTTAAAACGCTGAGTGCCGATTGACTATCTGTGAATTGATGGAGGAACTCTGAACAAAGAGCTGCTATTTGGCCTCCCCTCTTCTATCTAACATTCCTCAAATGCTATTTCATCACAACGAGTCCAAAAGAAATCACCTTGTTACCATCGTTAAGATTTTTAGTAGCCTTAGTCCTAGCAGAAAGTCCACAGGCTAGGAATTAGACTATCACATTATATGATAATTTAGGTGCCGACTGCCAGAGCGCTTTGGTACTTTGAATGCTGAAGGTACAAAGGAAACCTTAATGAAGTCTGTACACTCACAGGATGTCAGAAATAGTAACTGAAGGATCTATAAATAGGAGTTCTACAAAATACATGACCTCTGTCTTGGCATGGTCCCTACGTGTTTAATGAAAATGTATGTGCCAATAAGACAGTTTAGACCTTCAAGTCACAACATCATTAAGCTCCTACTATTTGCCAAGTACCATGCAAGGCTCTGGAAATACATGGATAAATGCCCCAAGTTCCCCCATTTGGTAAAGGGCTAGATATGCTAAAATAGAAGAAACCTCGAGAAGGTTATCACTGAAGCATCTAGAGATACAAAGATATCATCCTTTCCTTTGGGAGATTGCTCTTTAATAAAAGAATTTACCCTTTCTTTCCCATTCATGCTTTAAGTAATAAAAATAAACATTTTAAAAAGGAAATTCATGTCAAATTTTGAATTTAAAGTCCAAAATTTAAAGATTCCTTCAAGTCTTTGCTCAAATGTCATCCATCTTCTTGGCAAGATTGACCCGTCTACTTAAAATTACAATATGCCCCCCATGCCAGCCCTCTGTCTCCTTAGTCTGCCCTTTCTTCATAGCACTCATCGCCTTCTAACATATCATCCAGTGTCGTATTTAAGATATCTGTCTTATCCCACTCAAAAGTGAACTTCACGTGGGCAGAGTATTGGGTCTGCTTCATTCACTGGTGTACCCACCTCCAGCGCCAACATCAGTGCCTGGCACAGAGCAGACAATCATTTAATTTTTGTTGGATGAATACAGAATCATTGAGTGTCAGTCTGAAGAAAATAACATAAAAATACACTGAAAAACATTATTATACACTCAGTTTTTTGTTTGTTCTAGATATGAATTTTAAAATAACCAAATACCTGTTTTGAATTGCCATTTCATTATGTTTAACTAACAGTTCCTTTCTGCAATATCTTAAATTTAGTCTCATAATGTTGGAGATATTATGGTGGGAAAAAGATGTGAATGGCATTGAGGGAGAAAGGGGCGAAAAAGAGAAAGATCAATGGGTGGTTACACCGGGATTTGCATATTGAGTATGCTGTTCATGAGTGTTCAATTCATATTATGCAGCATTAAGAAAAATATCATGGTAATTCAAAACAAAAGTTTCATTTATATCAATTTACTAGGTATTTCACATGAAAGAGGCCAACAGTGCTTGAATTACTATAATAAGCTGTTTCATTCCTTATTTCACTTTGCAAATACAGACAAACAATGAGAAAGCTCTCCTTACCCAGTGTATTCTAAAATATAGGAGTATGGGAAGAAAATCTTGTATTCTTCTATTTAGTTTTAGAATAGCTTATATAAGCAAATCTTGAAGAAAAATTATTTTACATTTATCATATTATGCTCACATATTTTTGCCATAGTACATTCAAGTAAAAGGTCTAAGTTGAATTCAAATAGATCAAAAGTTATTTTGAACACTGAAAGCTATTTACTTTTTTCTTTCTTTTTTTTTTTTTTTTGGTGAGGAAGATTAGCCCTGAGCTAACTTCCGCTGCCAATCCTCCTCTTTTTGCTGAGGAAGATTGGTCCTGGGCTAACATCTGCGCCCATCTTCCTCTATTTTATACGTGGGACGCCTGCCATAGCATGGCTTGATAAGCGGTGCGTATGTCCACGCCTGGGATCCGAACCTGCGAACCCCGAGCTGCCGAAGCAGAACATGCGAACTTAACCACTACACCACCAGGCCAGTGCCCAAAGCTACTTACTTTTTAATCACCAAAATTAGCTGAAAAACAGGTACTATAATTCACCTTGCTCAATTTGAAATTTGAGTCTAACTTGCTGCTGCCCACCTCTTATAGGGCAATAAAAGCAAGCAACAAGTCTAAGGTGAGTCTAATCTGACTCCCTCTTGGTGGAATTGAGAAGGATTTTAGGCTGCTTTGCTCTCACTAGACCTGGAGAACAACTGTTCTCTTTCCAAACTACAAATACTTAGATGAGCATTATTCATAGATGGCTACTTTGGTTTATTTCCTTTGCTTTTTCTTTTTTTCCTTGACCTGGGATAAACAGGCTCAATTCTGTTAATATGTTCTTACAGCTCTTCATTTTACTTTTCCCCCTCTGGATCTTTCACTAATATTCCAACAAATTTCTTAGTAAAACCTTCATGTAAATTAAATTCCAGGTGTGACAGGATCCACTTAGTGGACTAATTTTAATTGAGTACTCATTTTCATCATAGTATAATTCTTCATCACTAATTAAATGCATATAAAATTATAAGAATATTCTTCAAATCTCAAGATCACAGCCAATAAAAAACTCTAACTCTTAATTCATTATCTAATTTAGATTTAAGTGCCTCAAAGTCAAAGGACTAGTTAGATGTTGTTTTTACCTTTTATTCATATTGACTCAACCAAATGGACAATAAAATGCTGAACTATAACAAAAAGGTTTCGGGTTGTATCTAGTCTTTGGGTTGAACAAATTGAACAAATTCAGGTTATATTCCAGTCTGTAAATGGTCTTCAGCTTAGCAGTTAAGAGATATTTAAACTGCTTTTATTAATGAAATGTAAATCAATCCTTTTTTTCTACTCAATGTTATTTATCAACCCAAATATACACAGTCCACTAAAGGTAACAAGGAGAAAAACTTTACCACAGGGGCAGCAGAACATGAAGCTTCTATCTGGAAATCTCATTTCAATGAGGCATTGTTTTTGGCAAATGCTTAGATCACAGATATTGAGAGAGAAAACAACTATCCATTTGGAAATATATGTATATATATAACTCTATTCCCTAAATAACTATTACCCAAATTTGCTTATATACTCATAATCTAAATTGGAAACCAGTTCAGAAAGATATTTTAGGATAAGAGTAGGATATAATTTTCCATTCAACCTCGGGAGGAATTATTTTAAGTACAGAGAGGGCAGACTTCTGGAGAAAAGCAGCAAGAGCAGATGCTTTGGAGAAAGAAAAACATTCATGGACCACAGCCAATCACTTCTACCCTGCCCCATCCAGTCCACGCATAGCCCTATCCATTAGGGACTGTTTGAAATTGGGCTCTGGGGAATGGGAGGGAAGAAGAGGGAGTATAAATGAGGTTGGGCTGGAGAGGGCAATTCTGATCATCTCGTCCACCTTTGGCCCTCTGGCTTTCTCATTCCCTGCCATACCCTGCCTGGTAAAACATGGATGTCACTAGTTTTTTGGTTTGTTTCTTCATTTATTTGCTTAGTTTTGGTTTTAGTTTTATACTCTTGATCAATTATTTTGTGTTAAAGGTCAATTCTGCAGATGTCTTTGGAGACTTTGTCAGAAAAACAAGCCTCGAAGAGCTACGAGGCTTAATGACTTAGGTATGCCCAAGATCTTACCCTCATTCCTTCTCTCTCTCCTTTCACCCAGCCACCACCCCACTGATCATCTTTGTACATTAGCCAAACAAGCAGTGAAAGACTTGTCCCTTCCAAAATTAAGGTTAAACAAAATTGGCATTTATAATGTACTGCCCTATGTCCAAGTATATGACTAATTTCTCCAATAAGATTATAGGCAACACAAGACGACGTCAAGGACAGAGACCCTGCCCAGCATCGGGCACATAGTGGGTGATGGGGAAGCCATTTTACTCTCTCTGAATTCAGACCTTGGTCCATAAAGTTAACTTTCATGGACTTTGGAAAGGCTGTTTAATGCCTGGTCCACAAGGGAGAGGTAACAGGAGCGATTGATGACTCTGGGAAATGGAATTGAGCAAAACTGGCTCAGCCCTTCTTAACTCTCTTTTCAAAGAAATCTGTTCTCAGTGGTACATCAGGGCCGGAGACATGCAGTTGTTACTGAATACATTCGACTCAGGGACTGCAAGTTCTAAGCTAGTTTGGTTACAGATCTAGGCAATGTTTCCCAAATAGCTTTAACAGTAATAAAGCTAATATTCAGATCTCTATCTGTTTGAATACTATGTCTTATTTCTCAATTGATTTTAAATTTAGAGGTTGAGGAGAAGATGTGATTCATTATCACCCCTCAAATCCTACCAGCAGTAGATACCCAGCAAATACTGATTGGTTCAATGAATGAATGAATGAATGACTGGCTACCAGGGGCCAAAGATGCTGCGTAATTTTACTTCTATTTCTTTGGGACATAACTGGCTTGCAATTTGCAATCCTGCCCTGCTCCAGCCATATTTTAAATATTCTTAGGCTCTGCTCACAAGGGTGAGAGGCAATGGGCAATTTATAGCTATATGTAATTCTGTCTGATTTGTTTCCTGGGAAACAAGGTAAGGGAATAAAGAACACCTGCTCCAGTAGTATTTTCTCTCGCATATCCCACGAAGTGGAGATGGAAGTGGGTACAGCAATTCCTTTTCATAAAGCCATTACACCATAATTAAGCTTTATTCACTTTAGTAAAATTACTTTAGTCAGATAGTCTACTAACTGTTTAGCAGAGTACTGCTAGATGATTAAATAATGAATTCAGTAAAAGAGGGAAAGTTACGACAGAAAAAAATATAAGCGTATGCTCTCCTTTCCCACACCCATCTTCCCCATTATTTCTTTTAGTACTGAAAATATTAAACATTTATTTTTCACTTTATATTTGATATAATTTTTACTCTTAACCACATTTTAAGTTCTTAATTCATTTGTTTTATTTTGGGTCGAACTCTTTTCTAAAACGTAGATTTCTAGTTCGATATTTTTCTAATAGCAGTTAGTCTTACAAATCTTTCAAAATCAAAGACGTTAAGTCTAATCGTAAGATATTGGAGTTTCAGTCTCTCTCTCTTTGGCATCTTTTCCTAGCGTCTCTTGGGAGTGACAACTTTCAAATCACATGTGGTCCTACAGGCTAGACAACAAAGTTACTTAAATAGTTAGCTACTTAAATAGAATTAAAAATAATTCCACATGCATCGATGAGAATGCAAAATGGTGCAGCCAACATGGAAAACAGTATGGAGATTCCTCAAAAAAAATAAAACTGAGACTACCATATGATCCAGCAATCCTACTTCTAGATATTTATCCAAAGAATTGAAATCAGGATCTCAAAGAGATATTCACACTCCAATGCTTACTGAAGCACTATTCACGACAGCCAAGATGTGGAAACAACTTAAATGTCCATCAACGGATGAATGGGTAAAGAAAATGTGGCATATACATAGAGTGGAATATCACTCAGTTTTAAAAAAGGAAGGAAATCCTGCCACATATGACAATATGGATGAACCTTGAGGACATTATGCCAAGTGAAATAAGCCAGTCACAGAAGGACAAATACTGCATGATTTCACTTATATGAGGTGTTTAAAATGGTTAAACTCATAGAATCAGAGAGAATCGTAGTTGCCAGGGACTAGGGAAAGGGGAAAATAGGGAGTTGCTAATCAACAGACATAAAGTCTCATTTGTTCAAGATGAATAAATTCCAGTGATCTGCTCTACAACATTGTCCCTATAGTTAACAAGATTGTATTGTACACTTAAAATTTGTTGAGAGTGGATCTCATGTTGTGTTCTTACCACAATAAAATAGCTCCACCTTGTCACATATTATCCAATAATTCATAATGACGAGTAATAACATAAATAGTCATCTATTTGTTTCTAGAATTAACTCACATTACATCAAATTTTAGCCCCAAGAGAAAACCCCCATTATCACTTACTATTGCCTCCTAATTGTACCCCTCCCTTCAATCCCTCCCTGATTCTACCCATCCTACACTATGCAGTTAAGGCCATCTTCCTTAAACATTTTTTAGATGACACTAATCTTTAAACTCCTCAATTAACATTCAAAGTCCCTTCACTTGGCCCAGCCTCTGTACGTAATCCCTTACTATGGGACTCTCCACCTCTCTATGTCAGTTCTTTATGCATAAATATCTTCCTCTTTCCCTGTTTACATCCTGCTTCTCCTTCCTAATCCTGATTATGATATGCCCTCAAAGATCCCCCAAGTCGGGATTAACTACCGAATTTCTTGCGTTCTCACTGCATTCAGTGTGCACCATCTGTGTGTTACCTTGTATTCTAATTGCTTAAGTTTTGCTTCCACCCTACTAGACTGTGACTTCTGGAACAGAAAGCCCAATGCCTGATCCAACTTTGCATCCTCACAGAAGTCGTTCACACAGTAATGTGGTCACTGCATACGTGGTGAACGCATAGAAATACGGGCCATCGTGTGAGGTTAGGATGCTGTTCATATGCTGACACCATGGTGTTTCAAAACAATACTTTGATGCCCACTGGCTTCTAGTTTTTGTTTTCTGTGGGTTTTTTGGGGTTTTTTTTTTTTTTTTGGTTTTTTGCTAATTTTTACCTTCTCCTCTTGAAAGCAAGAACAGATATCCCACACAGGTATAGTTCATACTAAAGGATGGAAGACAAAAGTGAAGAATGAATTGCAGCTGGGTGACAACCGTTGCCGAATAAGCACCCCCAGGTTTCCATACCATCTAGGTGTTGTGCAGCCAGTGTCTTCAGAAGAAGAGTCTAGAAGATGACTTATCATCTTCATTCCTTGGGTTTCCTAATGAACTGTTTCCATTATTAATATTAATAATTATCTTAGGTTAACAAAAATCTAATCCTCCATCCTGGGAAAAAGGAATAAAATTGGATTGAGCATGCATAACCCAATCATTCTCTTTTCTCCCTTTACTTTTCATCCTCAGTGGTAAATTTATTTCTTTTAATTCACTGATGAAGTCTCATACTTATAATTACATTAATTAATTACGTCTCTATACCAAATTCCCAAATAGTTTACAACTAATAATTAGCCCATTTTTATCCCTCTCTAAAAAAACTGAGGCTGCTATATTTTATTGGTATTGTTGCTGAGGTTTACATATAGTGCTGTTACATACTTGTCACTCAGTAAATATTTGTATAATTAATTTTGAGAATAGTGACTAAAGAAAACATGTATACTTCAGTTTTTCTCTAGTTTGAGGCCATATGTTAAAGCACCTCCCATTTTGTATTTTTTTGTTTTTTGTTTTTTTAATTCTGGAATAATCCTTGTATTTGAAAAAAAATAAAACATTAACATTTCTTAAGTATGCCTGATAGAAGTAGATTGACCCATCACTGTCTTATTTCTACCCTTTGGCTTTTCTTTAATGAGACCCTGTTAAGACATAAACTAGATTGCATACATAATTATCTATGCTTATTAAATTCTAAAGCAGTTGCACAAATAAATTGTGTATATAGATTTGAATGATAAATTCCTTCTGTTCTGAGAAAAATATCTTATTTCAAATAGAATCATGAAACTATATTGGAAAAATATGTTTAAGAGCACGTTGCCTTTACTGAGAACTCCACCCTGATCCCCTCCTTAAGATGTCATTAGTAATAGATAACACGAATGTGCTGGACACTGTCTCTAAAGCTATCAATGGATTTTCTCCTCTAATCCTCCCCAAAAACACTGAGGTAGGTAAGATTCAGCTCTCCATTTTACAGTTGAGCTAACTGAGGCTTATAGTAGTCAAAATCATTCCACTAGTAAATGGAGGAGTAGTGGTTTCTGAACCTAATCAGTATGACTTGGAATCCACAATCCTCCACCACTCTACCATATTCTTTCCCTTGGAGCCAACATGTAGAAAATTTCAGCATACATTGAGTTATGTATTACCCCTTTTACTTTTTCTAAGCTTAGTTATATTTCTGCTTTCCCCTTTTTTAAATGGAGATAAAAAGCAATCCAATTGTGAACTCTACTTAAGTTTATTTCTAAGAACTTTAATTCAAAACTGCCATGGATAAGCTGCAACATGCCCAGGTCAACCAAGAATCACCTATCTGTACATCTGTAAACTGTCAGAGTGGAACGTCAAGTCATTGATTATATCCTGTAGTTTGAGGAGAACCAACAAGTTTTGAGAACTTTTCACATTGACTCCAGGTCCTTGAGTTCTCAAGCTCTCAAGACTGTTAGGACCACAAATGCTATGGAGGAGATGCACCTCTCGGCTCCCCTCCAGGAAGGACCTGCTGCCCTGCCCCGAGGATTGAGGTGGGTGGACAGTCACCAGCTATCGGTCCCTTCAGAGTCCACCTCCGCTGCAGAGGGCGGCCCTGCCTCATGCCCCTCCTGGAGTAGCCCATGCCCACACTGGTGACCGAGCCCAGCAGGGACATAAAGGCCCAGGCCCAACACAGAAAACTCCAGTAGGCAAGAGCTCCCTATCAGGTTGACTGAGGCTTTGTCACACCTGTATCACAGTTTACTTCCTCTCTGCCCAGTCCCGTTTCCTGAACCTCCCCTCCACCGAAGTTGATCTCATAAATATCTACTCCCCGGACACCATCTCAGTGTCTGCTTCCAGAGAACCCAACTCATGATAGACGCTTAAACCAAATGAATCTGGATAAGAATCCAAAGGCTTCGGAGAGCCTCAAGAAAGGAAGTTCTGCTGTTTATGGGGTTTCCACCTCAGAAACTACTCGCTAGAACACTGCAGGACATGTGAATGGTTTCCTTTCTTCACGTATCCCTAAGACATAAGAATTAGCCCAAACTTCAAGCGAATTTGACACAGCACCTAGAGGTCAGTCAAAGTCCTTAGGCCAAAGCTGAGGGCACCCCCAAGTTGTTCAATGTTCAAGAGTGGACATTCACTTTTTGGGGGCCACTAAGCACAAGTTCAGCACGCAACTGCCTAAAATAAAATTCACACACACACACCCATCCAGAGGGAGAAAGCAATTTCTCTATACCTTCTAAAAAGCTCTTGATTGACCTTGAGCCAACGTTTAAATTGTATCTGCAAATATTAACATTATCTCCACCTCTTCAGAATTATATTTTTCTCCCATTCATGTAATTATATTTGCAAAACATAAAAACCAGCCCTGCAGCCGAAAGAAATAAGCCAAGGGTCTGTAATCAATATGGATAGTAAGGCAAGTGCACAAAAACTAGTCTATCCTCATAGTGTGGCTTCTTTTAGCCTGGAGCATACAGATATTGTGGATCTGGGAGCCAGTCAGGTTATAAAATAAGTAGTCAAAAATTGTGTTTCCTGGTGACTTTACATGATTTTGAGGATTAAAGATTGAAATTCATAGTCTCCATGTCCTAGTAATACTAAATGTTACTTTTGTTTGCAAATTTATAGGAGGAACATCAATAAGATTGTAGCTTTTCCCACACATAATATTTAAATGGGCTAAAACTGAATTTTCCTGTCTATATGCCATTACTCCATTTTTAATCTTTTATTTTATAATTTTATTTTTCACTAAATTACACAAATATCTATATGATCCCTATTTTTATATTACTTTTCAAATGGGCATTTTAACAAACTGGGTAATCTTTGGATATTGTGCTTTCTGGTATTTGTAAAACCTGGGGATTCTTTCACAAATCCTAAATAATTTTTGATGCGAATACATGTTTGTGAAGAGGGTTGTATATAAGTAGAAATTCCAATAAATTCTCTATTTATTTGTTAGTTTGCTGTGGATGTTGATATTGTTATTTTATCACGTCTTAAAATATTTTATTTTTTCAATGACACTTCAAGAATGTGATACTGCGAGTAGATCTGACATTTTCTCTAAACATCTCTCTCTTTAGGGCTGAAATTTTTCCTTAAAATTAAAATTCATTGTAAACCAACATTGATGGGTCTGTTTTTATTTCCCAGTAAGATGATTGATTAACTTTGTGGGACCACAAATGAATGACCAGAATTTTACACTCTAATTCAGTTTGAGATCAGGTTTAAAAGGGTAGATGTTTTAAAGCATTTCTAGGTAAGAACAATGCAGCAACTATTAATGGAAGTCACACAGCTAAATTTCCCTTCCAAAAGCTTTGAAAGTGTGTCCCTGGTGCTACGCTGAATTGATTTAGAGAGCTCAGTCCTAGGAAGTCACAGTCAAAATTCAAACATAATCTATAATTTAACCTATAAAAGTTTTGAAATGGCCTCATCTTTACTGCTATTGTTAGTCTTTTCCTTTGCAGTCAGTGTTATGTTATTAAAAATCATCCTCTCGTTCATTTATGGTTCCACCTCACAGCATCACTCTGGGCTAATTTTGAGAATATTGATTCTCTACTTTGAACCAGTTTTCTTTGGATCCTTTGGTTCAAGATGCCAGAAACAAGTCAAAAGGAGACTTTTCTTGCAGTCTAAAATTGCTTACGGTGAACACCTACCTCGTTAGACTTCTGCATACGAGGAGCTTACAGGACTACACGAGAAAGAATCAAATCGAAAATTGAAGAACAGCATGTTTTGTTACAAACACATGACAATATTTTGATTGAAGTGGAAGAAATACGTCAACTAAACAGCATTACCCTAAAATATTATATTTATAAGATTACTTATGGGCACATAAACAAAGAATCCTTATTGATTCTTTGATTTAGACAACCTCAAATGCAACCCAAAAAAAAGGGAAAAAGGAAAGGAAAAGAAAAGAAAAATCTGTTCTGTATTGAGATAAAGTGCAGTACATAAACAGACTCTTGAGTAAGCAATAAAATTACATCAGCAGAAACTACTTAGAGCATTCTGAAGCCAGGTTAAACAACAATAATGGCTTCAGATATATCAGCACAATAACAAAAAGCCAAATTAAAAAGATCCATGTGGGGCCGGCCCGGTGGCGTAGTGGTTAAGTTCACACACTCTCCTTCAGCGGCCTGGGGTTCGCAGGTTGGGATCCCGGGCATGGACCAACACACTGCTTATCAGGCCATGCTGTGTCAGGTGTCCCACATATAAAGTAGAGGAAGATGGGCATGGATGTTAGCCCAGGGCCAGTCTTCCTCAGCAAAGAAGAGGAGGATTGGCAACAGGTGTTAGCTCAGGGCTAATCTTCCTCACCAAAAGAAAAAATAAAAAAGATCCATGTGGGATTTGAGGCCTAATTAAAATTCTAACCAGATTTGCTACATATATGTTTCACATTGTATACAAAAAAACAAACATCCATGTGTCCTCACATTTACTACATCACTTACCCATCTGTGAAATGGGAAGAACAGCATTGTTTCCTCCCCTAGGTGTGAGAAGCCACCAGTAAAATGTTCTGTGTGTAAAGCCTCAAGCCAATTTGCAATAAGTTCCATGAAAGATTTGAATATAAAACATTACAGCTACAATAATGCCCTTAAGCTAGTAGTGGAAATGAAAATGATTTACTCTGGGAATCTGACTGTATCGCTGTTAAATAATTTGTCTATGTAAATTATTTGCATATCAGAAAGAGCAGAAGCCCCATGTGTTTATTTCCATTTTCACCAAGGCCTAAAGTGATATAATATATTTAATTTCTGTCTTAGCTGATGTTTCTTAACTATTAGTTCACATCGGCACTCATCCTCTTAGGAATAAAATAAATCTGAACCACGCTTTGGAAAGCAGGAAGCTTAAAGCCAGACTTTATTTCAGTTTATTATTGCATAGATAATATGGTAAAAAATCTTGAAGTGTTCTTTATTGGTAAATGAAATCTTATTTTTCATTCTTGGAGTTACATTATCAAAATATGGATACTTGAAATTCAGAATTACAGCACAATTTGCTATGTCTAGAATATTTAATGAGACTTCTCTGCAGTTACAATGCCCGACACTTCAGGGTTTCCAAGTACTGTAACAGCAGTAATCAATTAAGCCTTACGACACCCTAAGTTAATAGCCTTACAACATTCTAAGTTAATATTAAGTCATCTGCCTTTGGTTAAACATAAGCCAATGTTGGGGAAAAAAATCACAAGGTTAATTTACTTGAATACTTCTATGTTCTGGAAATTTATAAACAAATGAGTCAAATTCATAAGTAATTTTTATTCTAGTTAAGTTTCTCATTATAAATAAAATATAGCATTTAGAAAAATTGCATTACAAAATACATTCATAAAGTGTAGATTTATTAACAAGCACTTAATGGGCATCTGCTATGTGGTAAATTGTTCCGAATCTGGGAGGGCTCTCCAATATTGTAAGCTAATTTTTAGTTTATAGCAATAAAGTAATATGGTCTTATATTTAGGTCTACATCACAGAAGAAACTTATTCAATAAAATACTTAGTGATATAGCAATCCTATTGATTCACTTGTAGAAACTTCACATTAGCCAATAATCTCCCCATGAAATTTAAAAGATGAATATATGGCATTTATTAAGTTGAATAAAAAGAAAAAGAATAGAGGAGCCTTGAAAATATTTTCATGATTTGAATTCATTTAGACCAGATGAAGAAAATCCAGCATAAGCTAGAGATTGCTAGGGCTGAGGAGTCCAACACCAAGTCTGACCCTGGCCCATGTAGCTTCCTTCATCCTTGGTCATTGTAAAGACCCTAGGTAATACTGGTCAGTCACATCAAGGACATTCAGTCTTGCACAGCAAATTCCTGAAGCTTTGAATTGAACTCTGGTCTGACCATCGCTTAGGAGATATTGAAACTCTACTACACCTCCAACCTTTGGTACAAGTGGGAAATATGGAGAAAGTCTCATGCAGATGTGAGAGCAGAGGAGTGTTCTCTATTTCCACAGCAGTAGGACCTAAATTGGCCTTTAAACCATCAGTAAGTCTGGCTAAGCGGGGTCAAATAGAAACTCAAGGTGCCATCAGCAGGAGAGAGTATCCTGAGACCAAGACACATGCCAGTTTTCTCTGCATTCCCCCAACCAGAAATCTTAGCTTCTGGCCCAGGGCTGGGGCTAGAGTGAAGTGAGTGAGGAGACTAGGGCGCAAGGTCAAAGGATCCACCATGGCCCTGGTAGTGAGAGCCTCCTCCAATGTCGCACCTTGAGTGTCTCGCTCGCCCCACCTAGTCTAGGCCCTGTTCAACTATAGCTTTTTTAAAGTTTTTATGGCAAGAAGCTCAAAAGATCAAGGCACCATTAATGACAAACAAATGAGTCTATACTTTAGAAAGGGGGATATAAAAAGTGGAGTACACAAACAAAAATGTTCAAAAGAGAGGCCACCTCCCAGTTAAAGAAATATTGTCCACCAATAACATATAAAGGTGCTGATCATCCAAACTAATCCTGCAACTGCTCATTTGGGATTGGAGCATAACTTATTATTTCAGAAATTTGGATTATCATGGATGAAATGCAGCCCTAAATCATATATCTATGTAGTAAAATTCTAATACAATAGTTATTCTTGAAATCGTGCAATAACCCTACCCAACCCCACCTCTAATTCATACCAAGAGGCTGCAATATATATAATAGTGAACTCTATTTCCTGTAAATGTCTTCAACGCTACTACAATATAAGTAAATGATTCTAATTGTAGGAAGTTTTGTAGTTGCCAATTTCTAATCAAATGACAACAGCTCCTCAAGATTGAGCTAAATAATTACTTTTATGTTAGAATCAGAATGTAGTATCTTACAAAATGGAAACTTTTCAGAGGGAATAATGATTTCTGGGGCTCCTTTATATCTGAAGTCCCAGAAAGAAGGACAGTAGGACTGTTGGGCCTGGCTTAATTGTCACACAAGTCACCATTTTTAAAAATGATTCATGTTAGAAACAGTACTTACTAAACCCTTTCATATTCACAGGGAACTTAACCTTTTCAACTTAATATCTTTGATTTCCAAATTCATTTGTAAGTGAAAATAAAACTATTTTATCCTTAGTGACTTTCCAAGACTTGTGAACCCAGAATTTTTAAATCTGTATGTTTCTTGAAGTCAGAGACTCTTGACTTACTATCCACTGATTATTCTCGCTCTATTCATTACTCCCAGAGTAGGAGTTTCATGTTCATTTGTTAATTAATTAGTTAATTAATTAAATAGCATATTAGGATGTACATCCTGACTTTTGGAATTGAATTCACCATAGTGAAAAAAAGATTATTTGCCTCGTAGTCCTTGAGTCTAACTCATTACAGTGATTTGTCACATAAGGATGTTTCAGTGAACGATGGACTGCATATACAACAGTGGTCTCATAAGATTAGTACCCCCCAGCCCAGGTGTGTAGTAGGCTATACCTTTTAGGTTTGTGTAAGTTCGCTCTATGATATTCACACAAGGACAAAATCGTCTGACGACGCATTTCTCAGAACATATGCTTGTCGTTAAATGACGCATGACTGTATAAGAAATATCTTCATAGAGATAGGTTTAATATTAAGGCAAAGGTGAAAAAAATCATCATTATAAATATTTCAGAATTTTTATCAGACATCTTGTCATTGTTATAATTTGTAGTCCATGAAAAACATGAAGAAACTCTGATCTAACTCTCTACTAAGTCCTTCTACTAAAATGTATAGAACAGAATTTTTTTAAGTACTCAGTTTTTGCTTTTAAGGTATTTCATAGATTTTTAAGCATTGATCATGTGTGTTGATCACACAATCCTTTGCATAAGTTAAGAATCATTTCCGCACTACAGATAACAAAATTTAGGTTCGGGGAGAATGTGTGACCTGACCAAGTTCATGGCATAATAAATGCATAGGACGGGTTGGAATCCAGATCTTTTTATTCCGTCCAGTGTGTTTTCCACTACACAGCTACGACTGGCTGAATGTAATAGTGAGCACTGAACATTTTTAATGCTAATAGAAAAAGATTATGGTCTCTAAAACGTTCATATTTTATGGTGGTTGATCACATGTGTCCTTGATATCAAATTCCTTTAAAATGTAGAGCACCTTGAAATTCTTTCCTCTTCCCTATGAGTGAAATACAGCTATGTCTATTGGTAAGGTATGCTCTCTAAATATTAGCCACAAGCAAACACACAAGGAAGGGGCACATGAAAAGACAAGTGCGTCACCGATGTCGTCAAACCCACTTTCTCCATCTGGTGCCAAGTGGAAAGGAAAAGTGACCCCCAAAGACACTGAAAAGACAACCAGTTTACAAGGCAGTGCTTATAGATCTGGTCACAGGGTATCTTCCACAATCCATTCACTGCCTATAACCAGCTATAATGCTACTAACCTTTAGTGACTGTTCTCACTGCCCTTCACTAACCATTATGTAACTACATCCTAATCATGTAACTATCTTTAAAATATGATGCTCATCTAAAAAGAGTAAACTTGGATATATCTTTCTAAGAGAGTTGAGTCTTCTTCCTGAAGGCCAGAAGAAAAGTAGGTAGAAGACTGTTTCAAAATAAGTGAAGAATAACACAAGTCCCCTTGGACCGCTGTATAGAATTTTAATTCACTAGCGTGAAGTTCAAGATCTTCTATTTTTCATACCTAGCATTCCTCCAAAACTCTGGCCAGAAATGATTGAATGTGAGTAATGGCATTTATACCATGAAATGATGGCTTATTCTTCCTACAAATTTGTCATTCTTAGCTGAGAACTTTGGCAGACCCTTAAAACAGATCTGCCACAGGAGCTAGAAGAACCACTGTCACAGTAATCCATCCACATAATTAAACCATTTTGTTGTGGTTGCATAGAACACTTATTACGATCATGGAGAATTGGCTTCTAATCTCAGTCACATCTATGCCATTCTAAGTAGTCATCAATTTCTCTGTTTCTTGTTTCTGTTGGAGAAACCCCTATCCCCATCTACCTATTTTTGTGAGAAAAAGAAGATATTCCAAGGGACACAACTTTGAAGTCTTAGAAGATACATTTAACTCTAGGTGCTATTGTTTTCATTACTATTTATTTTCTCTGAAGTGATATATGAGTACCCTTGATATGTACTAACACTAAACTGAAATCAAATATTCACTCTCATAGTTTATCTCTAGTCACTATATCTTTAATGATGTTTTAGCACATACCTTCTTTAAGGCTCTCTTTTTACAATTAAACTGAATCCAAGAAAATGATTGTTCCTGGGTTTCTTAATTTAAAATGGTAGTTCCTTATGCTTTCTCTTGAGATCTTGAGTTCTCTCTCTCTCTCTCTTTCTCTCTCTCCCTCTCACTCTCTCTCTTTCTCTCTTTCCCTTCCCTCACTCCTCACCTCCTGTCCCTTTCTGTGTCTCTCTCTCTTCCTTTCCTTTTATTCTTATTCCTCTCCCACTCCTGTCAGTGGAGGCCATGAGAATCCATGGGTATTGCTTAGCCCTGTAGATGTCACTCAAGGCTACAGTCATATTGAATCCTGACGTGAGCAACCTAAGCAGTAAAGCTGTGGAAGCTTTTGGAGGATTTTGTAGTCAACCCAATGAGCACACAAAGTACAAGCAGAGCACTCAAGACTATTAGAATCTATTTTCACATCAACAGACAGAGGTTGTTTGGGGTTTTTTTTTTAATTCACTTTTTACAACTCTAACTACTACAGAAGCAATATATTTAAAGCTACTGTGATTACTTAAACTTTATATTCATTAAGATGATTCTCATTGGCAAAGTTCCCATGGAATAATTTCAGACTTCTCTGGTAATAAATGTCTTCATAAAGTTATAGGAAGGAACAGGAGTTCCTACTGGAATTTCATAATTCAATTGTGGGGGCAGGGCAAGAGCACATAATGCTTGCTTCCTGGACCTGCTCCTCAGTTATAGATACCCTCAGAGGGACAGAATCATTGGCTGTTGATTGCCTCAGTGTCTGAGTCTGCTAAAAAAAAATAATGAATTCGGCCTTCTAAAAGAAGGGCTAAGAGGAAAAAGGAAAAAGCAAAGGCAATGTCTACACGATGATCTGCAAATGTCAAAATTAGGCAGATCTTGTCCTTCCAAAAATTTTCCCCAAAAAGTGATATTTCAAAAGAGAAAACTTTTCAGTGAGTCGACACAGAACACAGGCTTAACATACCACCTCCTGTGATGTGGCTCGTGCACAGAGAAGCTACTCCATGTTTGAACCCAGCTAGCGAGCAATAGTGTCTGGGCACAGACAAAGCCCTGAAAGTCTTTAAAAATATTTGCTTTCTAAACAGAAAACTTACATCTTACATGTTCACAGGAATTGTAACCCTTCTTTATGCTGGGTAAAAATTGCCATAATTTTACCCAAAGCAGATAAAAATGAGCATTTGCTAAATCAGTAAGTTCTAGAGTGAAGCAAATATTAATAAATTAGCAGTTCAGAACTACGTTCAAATCTGAATTTGCTTTGCAAGTGACACCTTTGCTTCGTGCTGAACTACATTGCATAGGATTTTATCAGAAACAACGAATACAGGAATGTTACCTTGACAGAAAGAAGCCTGACGCCGGGTCTTGAAAATCTCCATTGATGGTGTGCAGTCGCCTTGGTAAAGCCAAAACCGGTCTTCAGGGTCTTCACCACTTTGCAAGCTGTCAAAATCCTCGTCATATTGAAGATGTTGACTTGTGACTAAAATTAAATGAAATTATGTATATGTTATGAGAATCTTGTTATAAGACTTTTTATTTAATGTGAAAGAAAGCTGGGGAGAGGATGTGCAGTCACAGGTTTAAGGCTGACTGCACAGCGATCTTTGGATTTCCATTCATTCTGTCATTAAATTTCTTCAGCCAGAGCTCCTCCCTCTGTCAGCCCCTCCTCCCAAGATAATGTCCAGAGATGTTCCATGGATGTGAAATACAAATTGCAACACATCAAACACAACCTTCTCTTGCTGAGATAATGTTGGTGTTGGAGAAAACCAGTCACCCATCAAAGGAATTGCTTATGCAGCTGAGTAGAATGACATAGACACAGTTGACAACGCTAAGAATTCCACTTACCCTAAAGATAGCAACTTTCTAATAATGCCAAGGAGCAAAGGCTTTATTTGTATTAGATGTGACGCCTAATTTGCCTCAAAAGAGATTGTGAATTCCCAAAGAAACCTGAAGACTTGCCGTTTTCTGCTTGGAAAAAGACAATGGAAGCCATACATAGTAAAAAGCACATCGGAATAAACTTTTCTCCACAAATATAGAGTAAACCTAACTATACTGTTTTTCGAGTTGATAAAGTACATTACATTCTTACTATTGCTTTGTTCTGGGTTTCAAATTTTAAATCAATCAGTAATATTAAATAAAACACAGCTGGAGCAATGTAGCCCATTGTACCCCTCTTAAGTGTTAAAATTGTAAGAAGTACATGAAACAACGACAAACATTGATTTTAATATAAGGACTATTGTTAAGTCAAGATTTTTTTTAGTTTTTAAAATGTTACATATAAAATTCTCAAAATTTGAGCATTCTTGTTTCAACCTGAGTTGAAATTGACTCACTTAACCCTTCAATCTCATGTTGAATCAGGCAGCCGATGGGTCTCATTGGCTGGTGGAAGGTAGACCCAAGCACTCAGCATTATCCTTTGATATCCTTGCAAAGGAGGCGAAGAATATAGACTCCCTCCTAGGGCTTCCCATAATGGAAAAGATGACATGGAATGTCATAGAGACTGTAAACTTCACTGACAAGGGATGAGTGCTAGAATAGGGCTGGGGAGTGAGGATGGGTTGCTTTTTTTTTTAAAGAAGGAACAAATTTTAAGCTCAATCTTCTTCTGTCTTATTGAGTGTATTCATGTATAAACATTCTCTAAGGCCAAACTACTTCACGGTTCCTGGAGATAGAAAGCTGAACCAAACAGTCTCAATCTAGTGTATATAAGTAATTAACAAAATAAGTAATGTTATGGTAGGATGTCCAAGTGCAATGGAAAAATAGATAGATGATAGATATAGATAGATGAATAGATAGTTGATAGATGATTGATAGATAGATGATACATGGATGATGATGATAGATTATAGATAGATAGATAATACATAGTTGATAGATAGATACATAGATAGATAGATAATAGATATAGATAGATGGATAGATAGATGATACATGGATGATGATGATAGATGATAGATGATAGATAGATAGATAGATGATACATAGATAGACAGACAGATAGATAGATAGATAGATAGATAGATAGATGATACATAGTTGATAGATAGATAGATAGATAGATAGATAGATAGATAGATAGATAGATGATAGATATAGATAGATGGATAGATAGATGATACATAGTTGATAGATAGATAGATAGATAGATAGATAGATAGATAGATGATAGATATAGATAGATGGATAGATAGATGATACATAGTTGATAGATAGATAGATAGATAGATAGATAGATAGATAGATGATAGATATAGATAGATGGAGAGATAGATGATACATAGTTGATTGATAGATAGATAGATAGATGATAGATATAGATAGATGGATAGATAGATGATACATGGATGATGATGATAGATAGATTATAGATAATACATAGTTGATAGATGATAGATAGATAGATGATAGACAGATGATTGATACATAGATGATAACAGATAGATGATAGATAGATAGGTAGGTAGGTAGATATAAGAAAATATCAACTCTGCTTGTGCTCGTCCAATAAAATTTAAGTATGGGATTATGTCGAACACAGTATCTTGAAAGATGCACAAGAGTATACCCAATAGATGGAGGAGGAGAAGGGATGGCATGAGAAACACACACAAACCCATGAAATCATATGGTATACTAAAGAAAAGAAAGTTGGAACGTTCTGATAAAGCCTAGATCCAGGGTGGGAAAGTGAACAGGAGCCGTATCATGGAAGACTTTGTGTGCCTCAAAATGGCTGGTGTTAATCCATAAATAGTGTCCATAGTAGTCATGGCAGTGCTTTGAACAAGAAATAAAGGTGAAATTTGTGTGAAAGAAAGATTATGAAAAATGAATTGGAGGAGGATAAAACTGGCAGAAGGAAAATTCCCAACTTAGAGAATGTAGGACTTAGAAACAGTACTTATTGTTTAGTCCAACACTAGGTAAGGCCTTGGTCTCACCCCACGGAAAAATTTTTAAGATGAAAAATAAATTTAAATCAGTCATGGTCCCGCTACTCATGCAGTGAACATCGTAGTGTATTTCCTCCCTTCATTCCCTGAGTTTCGATTAAATACAACAGTTTGGGTACCGAGGAGTCCAGAGCTTGAGCAAAGAAAAGACATTAGTAAGTGACTTCATCACCATTTATAACAGTTGACCAAAAAGCATGATGAACTAAACATGGTTTTCCAGAGAGATGTCAACAATTCTAGGATACAATTCCATGACTCTAGAGTCTAAAGAAAAAATGTGGCCCTGAGAGTTGTAATGGGCTTTCATTTTTGTCAGTAAAAGATCCTGGATGCAGGCTGCCGTCCATGTTTCTAGTCACTATAATGAAATGGGAAGGAGCAGCAGATCGGGACATATTGGTTAAATATTCTGAATTAGAGACAGAAAATTCATCCATCATGATTCCACAGTCATCTTGGCAATTGGAAAGGCTAATAAGTAAAACAGTGAGTAGTTTCAGATTTGAGTGTTCGAGATAAACCGAAATCAATAACCAAACTGGAAAAAAAAATTATTATGTTGGTGAGGGATGTTACATTAGGACAGATCAAAGGGGTGAGGTGATGAGTTGATTGGTAGTGAACATTAAAGTCAGACATGAAAAATTTAGCAGAAATATTACACTCTTATGAAAAACATTTTTGAAAGCACTATAAAAGGAAGTGTTTTTGACTTTGGAATGATTTTTTCTCCAATCATCCTTACAGGGTCTTCCCCTCAAGTAAGTGTCTGCACACAGCTAAAGCAGGGTGACAGGCGTGCACACACGTGCACGCAGCGGGTTGGGGAGTCTGTGCATTTGAAATGTGTTTTGCCTGAGCCAAGTCATTCAGGATCCTCTAATCTTGTAAGTCATTCACTCAAAAAAGCAAAATATTTTGTATGAATTTAGCCCTTCTTTTCTATTGATACAAGTATCATAGTCATCACTAGGCTACTTTCCTCTGTACAATCCCAAGCAGACAATTAAAAATTATTAAAACTAAACAGTCCTCAATTTTGATGGAGTAAGTAACATTCTAGCACTTTTTTATCTAATGCTGAGAAGGTATTTTATTTCTTCCATAAATTGGAAGCACTTAATGTGATGAACTTGTCGTTGGGATATCTGGTATTGAAAATAGTACTACAGGGCCGGCCCCGTGGCTTAGCAGTTGAGTGTGCGCGCTCTGCTGCTGGCGGCCCGGGTTCAGACCCCGGGCGCTCACCAACGCACCTCTTCTCCGGCCATGCTGAGGCCGCGTCCCACATACAGCAACTGGAAGGATGTGCAGCTATGACATGCGACTGTCTACTGGGGCTTTGGGGGGAAAAATTAATTAATTAATTTTTTTAAAAAATAGAAAATGGTACTACATAAAGTACTAAATGGCATTTATTTTCATTTGATTATTTAAATAAATTTGGAAAATTCCAAAAAATAGATAATAGCCCACCTTCCAAATACAACCTCTGTTACTATTTTAGTGTATCTTCTTCTAGCATTTATTTCTATACATTCATCATAATTTTAAAAACTATGATAAACTTTCGTTATGCTTTTGTGAGGTAATATTATGTTAAAAGTATGTTCGATGTTGTTACATGTTCTTTTAAAATCTTAATTGAAATGACTGCCAAATATTCCACTTTCATTGCTTCTATTGTCGCTACAGTGCATGTCAATATTGCCATTTTTGATCAATATTGCCAAATTTCTTTCCAAAGAGAGTGTATCCATGTACACACCAATTACAATACATTAGTGTCCCTTTCAATACAACCTCACCAACATTAGACATTATATTTTTTTTTTTTGAGGAAGATCGGCCCTGAGCTAACATCTGCCAATCCCCCTCTTCTTGCTGAGGAAGACTGGCCGTGGGCTAACATCCGTGCCCATCTTCCTCCACTTTATATGGGACGCTGCCACAGCATGGCTTGCCAAGTGGTGCGGCGGTGCACGCCTGGGATCCGAACCTGCGAACCCCGGGCTGCCGCAGTGGAGCGCGCACACTTAACCCCTTGTGCCACTGGGCCTGCCCTAGACATTATCTTTTATTTGCTTATTTGAGCACAGAAAATGGTATCATATTTTTATTTATTTATTTATTTATTTTTTTCTGAGGAAGACTGGCTCTTAGCTAACGTCCATTGCCAATCCTCCTCTTTTGGCTGAGGAAGATCAGCCCTGAGTTAACATCTGTGCCCATCCTCCTCTATTTTGTATGTGGGATGGCACCACAGCACGGCTTGCTGAGTGGTGTGTAGGTCCGCACCTGGGATCAGAACCTTCGAACCCTGGGCCCCCAAAGCAGAGCATGCGAACTTAACCACTACGTCACCGGGTCAGCCCCAGTATTTTGTTTTCACTTAAATTTTAAATTAGTAGTGAGGTTGAACCCTTCCATACGCTTTTAATTAGTAGTATTTCTTCTTTTCTACATCTTTTTCTTCCCGCTACTCAATTCGTATTAAAAATCAAGAAAACTTCTGAAAAAGAAACAAAGCAGCCTGTATTTGTACTAATTTTGAGTGTCTTCTTCATTTGGATGATTCCTTGACATAAGGGGAAGCTTGCAACCAACTTGGAAAAATGAGACCAGCTCATTTTGGAGAATAAAGGCCTCAGGTTTTAGAATAAAGAGAAAATAATGGTGTTAGTAATTCCTTCTTGAAGGGTATAGAAACTGCTAACTGCCTTTTTGAATTGTGTCTCGCTTGGTAATGAATCAGAGACAACTCTAAGAAAGTGATGCGTCTGTCAAAAAGTCTTTACTCTAGCAAGCACGCAAGAGGTGCTGCTGGAAAAATGCTTGAATGAATGAATGGATTCCTGTGTATTGAGTTCCTGCCTGATCAACGATGCTTATTTAAGCAGAAACAGAATTATGCCAGATGAACTTAAGAGGAAAGAAAGACATTTAGAAATAGGAAAAGAGAACTGTCAATTAAGAATTCTACGAAAGGCTATTTTGAAGAAATAAATTTAAAGCAAGAAGCAAGGTCTGGAGAGCAAATAAATTCAGCGTAAAAGAAGATGAAGCAACCTCCAAAAGAAGAAAGTTCTGTTTTGTATGTAAGCAGGGTTGCGTGAAAATAGAATATAAAAGGTAGAAGTGATTATTATGGTCCAATTCTGATTTTTATTAGCCTAATATAACAAGGAGCAGTGTCACAAGTGAGGATATGGACAAAAAAGGCGACTCTTGAATGGAACGTGGTGTGGATCTGCACCCACATAAAGACATGTACTTTCCCCTCTCATGGAAACAGGGATGAACGGGTAGAAGGATTCTCCAAATAAAGTGTGATCAGGGAGAAGAGTTATCAATCACGACAATAGACAGATATTAGGTTGTTAGATGATGGAGTTTTAATAACCAGAGGTCCTGGGAAGTCCAATCAAGTAAGACACATTCATGAAGGTCCAGTTGGCACTTGGAGGGCTAGAAAGTGAGGAACCAATCTTTACGAATGCGCTTATCAGTCTCACATGTGATAACATAAATGTTGGAGGGACACACGGCAAGGTGAGAAACGAAGCTGGAGAGGAGACCTTGTAAAAATGGTTTCATGCATTAAAATCCAAGGCACACGTGATTTATGTTCTAGGATAATAAGAGGCCATCTTTATAAGACCCCATTTGAAAAGACCTTAAAGAGAACAGGTTAGTGGGTACAAGCAGCAAGCATTTATAAAGAATAAATCTTGTCGTACTGATTTCTGCCTTAAAAAATAAGAGACATTATTACTGGACTAAGTGGAAATGTTAGGTGCAATCTACCTCAACTCAAGAGCACTGAGTATATCTTCTAGACCATCATTAGCTGGAAAATGTAGAAATGTAAGAGGGCAGAGTGAATTAACTGGTGAGTAAACCAAGCTTGTTATGTATCTGTGGGATGAGAAGAACAGTGCGGACAATGCCTTAGAAGGTTGACTCAGCGAATTCAAGCCAAGTCAAACACAAACAGAGTAAAGTACAGGCAAAGTGCGTCAAGTGTAAGTCAGTCCAAAAAGGGGGAAGAAAAACAAGCTTCAAATATGAGTTGTGGAGAAGTGATTATAAGGAAATAGGCCAAAAAGCGCATGTCGCAGCAATAAAGTACAGAAGCTGCCTAAAGTTAGTCTCAGTGAGCTGCAGTCGTTAAAGCCATACCTAGAAAGCAGAATTTAGAGTGGAATTTACTAGAAGGAACTCAAAGGTCACTAGAAAGTTAAATATAGAATAAATTAGAATACTAAAACCAGACTTTTGACCATGAGATAACTGTTAAATTTAAAATCTTGTCATGTAAGATTCCTAATCAAAATCTTTCAACATTCCTAAAAGTCCAATAACAAAAAAAAGAGGTAATTCTTGGGTAATAAATAAGAAAGATCCTACAATAGAAGTTAAAATATTAGAATTTACAACCATAATATATTAACATATATTAGAGCTATAGATAATAGATAGGTAGATAAATAGATAGAAAGATAGATAGACAGACAGACAGATAGATATACACCACTTGCTATTCTGCCAGTAAGCGCAAATAGGTATTTAAATAAATCAATTTTAATGGCTCCTATAGTGATAAATATGATCCCTTCCTAAAGTTGAGGTATTTGCCGTTTGGTGATCACCTACATAGCGCCAGCCGCTGAGCGAGGCATTTGGTATGTCTTATTTGCTGATCTTAAGAGCAATCTCTGAACTGAACATAGCTAATACTATTCCTGTTTCACAGATAAAGATGGTAAGTGAGTCCCAGAGAGTTAAGTCACTTGCCCAAAATCTCACAGCTAAGTTACAAAGCCAAGATGAGAACTCAACTCTTAACCAGCGTCCATCCTCTTTCCAGCATGTCAATCATATCTGGGAAAAACAGAGGCAACAACATGAAATAACTTAGAAGGAGTAGGCTGGTTAAGATCCAATTTCATAGGAAGAATATGTGATTGTAGAGGTAGCAATGCTCAGAAATATTGTGATATTACTGGACATGAGTAAGATGTAACTTCTATAAAAATAAAATAATGAGAGAGAAGAAATAATCTATAACTTCTCTGCTTTAATATTGTTTAAAATTAAAATAATATAAGAAATAAAGATGGTACTATAGAAATAAAATCACAAATTTTTTCCAGTAGTCTACTTAGTAGAATTAATTGGCCTGGGACCCACACTTCTAGCTAACTACCTGATTTGGCTGGACTTATCTAAAATAGCAAGGCATATTTTATATTTTTCTATCTTACATCCTGTTGCTTGAAGTAACTTATTCCAGAATCTGCATAATTTAATGCCATTGAATTTTCATGATTGCTGATAAATAAAGTCTAGAGTTGCTAAAAGAATAACCAATTCAAGAAGTATTTATTGAGTACTTTCTATATATCAGACATCGTATATCAGGAAACAGGATTGTTTTCTACTAAAAGATGCTGTGTACGAGATTGCAAAACTTTTTAAATGTATTGCCTACATTCTCATTAGACAAACAGAGAATATAAAAAATTATGTAGATAGTTTCATAGAACTGAAGGGAATCTTTAAAATCATCTTTTCCGATTCCTTTGTTTAATAGATATAAGAAACTGATATCTAAATAAGCCAAATTCATCTCATTATTTTTGAGTTATTTAGTACTAGATCTAAAGCTTTTAGTAGAAATGACTGTATAAGCATAAGTTCTGAATAATTAATACATTTCAAATAGAAATAATTTTGTAAACGACGGAACAATTGGTGAAAGAAACTAACAATTACATAAATCAAACTCTACACTTGATGTTGGCCTAAGCATCTTCTTAAAATTTGGCCTAAACATACCTACAACATAAATTTCATAAAATAAAAAGACCAAATCATTAAGCAATTGTCATTCTAAAGAGTAAAATGTTTCAAAAAAATTTAACCCATCATCAGCCTTTTTTGCACAATGATTATCATTGCAGCAAAACATTCTAATGCAACAAAAATCTTCTAAGGTACTGAACGGAATGAACGGCTGTGAAGGGCTTATTTTCTTAACTTTGGTAAGAGTAAACACAAATGATTTTGCAAGGCTCGAATGAACAACCCTGGCCATGAGGAGGGGTTACCTGTGATAATCCAGGCAGTGTGCTAGGAAAGTACTGGACCCTCTTTAAATTAAACATATTTGAGGGTAACAAAAAAAGCAAGTTGTGCAATGAGTCTTGAAGTCACAGGCTTCATGAAGTAAGGGGCAGCAGGTTACATGGGAATGACGCAGAAGACTTTTCTTTTTTTTTAACTAAAAAACAGGTCACTCAGGCACATTCCTACTCCACCCCTTTTTATAATACATTTGTTATATTAAATCTGATTTCTTCCACGGCCTCCTCTTTTCAGGGGAAGTTGGTCCAGGAAGATGTATTTGCCCTCCTAACAATCAGACCACTACTCCCATAATCAGTAAAGGTCCATCTTCCTAAAATATTATTGCAAAGTCTCGTGAATGGACCAGACAGCTATTTCTTCCTCCAGATTTGGAGATTTCTGAGTTGTCATTGAAAAGCAAGGTGCCTGTCTTATTTTATCAAAGTTAAAATTTTTTGGAGAAAACTAATATTCTAAAGGGAAAAAAAGAAAAACAAGAAGGAGATGGAGAAGACGAGGAAGAAGAGGAGGAAAAAGGAAAAGAAGCCAACATCCTCATCCATGAATTCTACAAACTGCTAACAAGCAAAAGTGTCTACTTGGATTTCAACTCCTGATGCTTCCCCGGGTGTTGAAGAATTAAATGTTTTATTCTGGTATTGTTTATTTCAAGTCATTTACTTTTAACCTATACTTGACCTTGTCAAGATCATCCTCAGCTGATAGGAAGAGGAAAATGTGTAACGTTTTTGCTAATTCAACTTGGATAAGGGAATTGATTATTCCAAGAGAACATTGTTGAAAACTTTGTGGGCTGAACAAGCAAAGGATTGAGCGTTAGAAAGTTGAGAACTGTGTCAAGATTTCAAAAGTTTGTTTTTAAAAGTTAATTGACTGGGATTAGAAGTTGAGGTCAAGCAATAATAATAAAAATCCTACAAAAAGAACGATTAGACATATTGTAAAAAGTAAGACAAATGAAAAAAATGAAGTTGCATAATGGAAGAAGTCTTAGTACAACGTTCATTATTTTGGATAGTACACCATATATAATTTGGAAAAAAAGTGTCGTCAGGATAGAATAATATTTGTACTAAAAATGGTGACTCTATTCCTCAAATTTTTAAAGACCGTGACTCAAAAAGTCACTTGTCCATAAATGTATATTTTTCTCCCATTAATTATCAGGATTAGTTAGTACTTGATTCATTAATCAATATTTACCTATTTTAACAAAATATAGATAGATACACGGTTTTGAGGGACATAGGTTGGTGGTAAAATATTGCTACTCACAACACAAGCCAAAGATTCTCTCAAAAATATATCTAGTTCTTCTCCAAATTCACAAATAGACAGAATTGCACATCCTCTAGATAAACTGATTGTGTGATAAACCTTTAAATTAAAAAAAGGTCTTTTATTAGGACACAATTTTTTCCTTATTTTTCTATTCATTTAAGTTTCAAAGATTTAAAACCTAATGAAAGCTACTGAAACCTTCAGTTAAAGGTCTTTCAGGAGTGTAGTTTAATTTCCCCGTTCACATGCAAATCAGAGCACCTATGAGCCAATGAGCATTCTGCAACCACTATGTGAAAAGAATTGCTATCCACTAGACTACATAGTGCTCATGTTACTTCTGTCTTTAACATACGGGGTAAGAAAAATAAATTTCCTTATTGTGAAGGTATCCCAATACTTATCTTGATAAAACTTAAAAGCAAACTGAAACATTACAGTAAACTGAGAAAACAGAATACAAATTTGAGAATAAACTTTTTTAATAACCCAAAACTAAAGTCCTGAATTGTCTGCATTTTCGCAAATTGTCTTCGCAGTGAACTCTCGGCTTAGAGGCCAGAATCAATTTCGATGAAAATCAGTCTTTTAAAGAGGAAGTGCTTTTTTAAAATAATTTTTACATTTAAACAAAAGTTGTTTATCATATTAACTGACAAAAAATCGGCAAATATGTATATTGAAGGCCATCATTTTTTTTCAGCTGTTATTTTCAGGCGTTGGAGTTCTAGGTAGACACAATGATGTGGGGCAGGGATGGTAACAGGCCAAGATGGCTCATTAACACTGAAGGTAGGACATACAGCTATTTCACAATGATGCTATAAGGAATCAAGGCATAGTCCCACCCAAATCTAAAAGAAAATAATAATAACACTGAAGGCCAAGCCTAACTCCTGGCAGAGACTAGAGCCATTCAATAGCAGGGTCCAGTTCTACCGTTATGTTCTTTTGCCACCCTTCCGTTAACGGCCGCTGGCTAGAATCCAAAGTGTCTTAACAATCCCCATCTCTGCCTGCTTTTTTCTCTTCTCTTCCTCATCCTGCCACACAAATTTCACCAGAGAAAATTCAGAAGGGGTACAAGGAACAAGAAAAGAGAAGAGTCACAGGAGGAAGGTGGGATTATAGAACAATACATTGAAAAGACGTAGATGAATTTCACAATGGCTTGACACATTGCCGACAGCGTCAAAGACCACACAACTTCTGCCTACTGAAGTTTCGTCTTCATAAAATGGAGCTGATAAAGAAAGCGATGAGGAATAATTAATGAAACAGATTGTGAATCATTTAGCCAACATAAATGATGCAATATTTTACCTGATGAAGAAATTTGAGGCTGAACATTGGTTAGATTGATTTTCTCAATTTGTATATCCTGTCAATCCTTCAAAGCCATGTGAAATCGTACTTTCGTTGTGAAATTTATTTCTTCTCATTTGTACCATACAGTTAAGACGCTATTTACAGACTCTTACTTCATCCACTGATATTTTTCTGATTAAAATCATTAAATAGCTCCACACTGCTTATTGACTACAGTACAAAGCTAGAAATACAATATATGCACTTTTCCACAGCTTTAGGCTCTGTATGCCTCATTCATGTTATGCAATCCTAAATTAGTTATGCAAAACTAAATTAGTTTCTTCATTGTCTCTGTTTTCTATCAACAAATTGGAAATAGTAGTGACTGTGACCTCTCATGGGCCATAAGTGATCAATAATTCTCTAATTCCTTCTTTCAACATTTATTGAAGACCTTTTATGTGCCAAGATGGTGCTGAATCCTAGAATAGAATTAAGATTCAAACACAAACTTGACCACTAAAAGCTCCCTCTTGAAAAGCCTTTCAGGTTTATTCTTAAAAAGAGACATGACCTGTATTTTCTACTCTCAAAATTGAACAATAAAGAATAACAAAAAGAACTGAAGACCTAAGAAACATGAGACCCAAGCAGAACAGGCCAAATCAATATTCCTTTCCAGGAGCTCTTCCAAGACGAAATGTGATCACCTGTTAATGCACTTCACAAAGTAAACAGCCCTCATGTCATCTTTCATAGCCCAAAGGAGCTGACCTACACCCTAGGAGCTGCTTCAGACCCAACAACTTCTCAAGAGAACAAAAAGAATCACACTTCTTCACCATCCAACTTTGGCAAATGGGTCTAGTGACCAACACTGAACAAATTAGCTAGAGTAGAATTGTAAATATCCCCTGCATATGTGACTACAAAGACAAGGGATGAACCATGAAATCTCAATTAATTTCTTTAAAACAACCAAATGCTTTCTGAAAACACATGAAAGATAGAGAAATTCATGACAAAATGCATTTAGATTAATGAATTTAGATTAATATCAAATGCTATAAGCACATAAGGTATAATATAAAACACAGTAAGCTTTAAAATAAATAAAACCCCTAACACCCATGAAATTGTAAATCTACGGCTACCATCACACCCAAAATCACAGAGAGAAAAGTAAAGGCTCATGCCAAATTTATATTAGTTACAAGGGTTTAAAACTCAAGAATAGTACAATTTCACAAGAACTCCTCACCAGAATCGAATAAATTATTCAGCTCACGACTGTTCCTTCTTTTCCAAATCTTGAGTAGGAGAAGCTAAGAAAAGATGAGCCACATCAAAATCAGAGGAAACAATCTTTTGACTGTTAAAGCTTATGCACAGGGAGGCTGGAAACAGGATTGCCATGTCCAGACCCAAGTTAGCAAGGTCCTTTTTTAAGGAGATTAATCTTTTTCTTCAGGTTTGAAAAGCCTGTGCTGTGTCTAGGAAAATAACTACTCCACTACCTTGATACTTGACGCCGTGTTCCTTCCAGACCTAAGATAAAACACTTTTTCTTATCTCCTCTGAAGAAAAGACACAGCTCCAAAGTCCAGGTGACAGGTTACGTTCTAATACCAATAGAATTAGAGCCCTTGACTGATCATGTGACTCAGAATTAGTATGGGGGCAAAAAAAAAAATGTGCCAGAACTTTAACTCAACAAAATATTCTCCAAATTAACATATTTCCTCAGTAAATACATGTCCTAAATATCTTAGTAAATTTCAAGATGAAATATGACAACCATTCTTTTACACACATAATGGATGACACTTCAAAACGGCACACCACGCTTTGAATTAAAAAGCAAAAATATGCTCCAGATTTTATCTGCAATTATATTTCAAGCTTGAAGTAATATTTTACTTCAAGGAATATCTATACACTCAAACTAGAGTGAGGAAAATTCTAATTAAAGCCGGTTGAAAATAATTTATGGCTTTAAAAATATTTTAAATAATATTTACATACACGAATGCTATAGAGAGATTTAAGTAAAATGTTACACAAATGTTTCCCTAGAAGGACTCAAAGATCCTGGTTCCTATTAATCTTCCTTTGATATATTTAAGTCTTAGCAATCAGCTGAATTAGGATTTTTAATATTAAATGTATAAACCACTCTTCAAATGAGGATGAACAACATAGCTGTGCGTTTATTCTCGAAACCCCAGAACAGAGCTTTGACATAAATTCATTCTATCGCAGTGGCTGAGTTATTCAACCTTCGTCTGCCTCATTTTCTCATAAGAAATTGAGAAAGATTAATGATCACGAAAAAAGAGTTCTTGGCCTAAACTTGTATCTCACGTAACTTGCTACGTGCAGAGGAGGAATATTTACAGTAACACATTTCAGAAGGAAGTTTCTAGTTACACAAACCTACTGATGTGAATTTATTCCCAATATATTTTCTTTAATTACTAAGTATGCAACATGCTTAACTAGCCAAGAAGTAGAGGCAAATTCTATCCTTGGCTCTGTTGTAAATTCGTTCTATCCTTAGCCAAGTCAATTAACCTTTCTATATCCCCGTTTCTCTAAAAACTGGACAAGTCAATGCCACATAAATGGTAGGGATGTGTAAGAGTTAATGAGACAATATCTATCAAACACCATGATCTCAGAAGACAGCACAAAAGGACACCAATTTGATTAAACATCAAGTGGCCCTGTATTGACAGCCTTAGTAGAATTGCTAAGGGATAACTCGAAAAAAGGGAGTGTTTCCTGATTCCCCTGATTTTGTAGGTCTGATTTGGTCATCATTCATCCATTCATTTATTTATTCATTCAACAAGTTGAGCATCTTCTGCTACATACCAGATAGTCCATCAGCCAATGGTGAAATGAACTGACATGCTTCCCACCCTCAGGGTACCGGGTAGGAGATGTTACGACTACGAACGAATCGGGCCTTTCAGTGTGTTAGGACAGCTTAGTCATCAATCACATGATATATGATTACAAATTATATTACAATATATAATTACAACTCTGCATGGAAAAAGCAGGGTATTTAGCTAGAAAATAAGAGTAGGGGACAAAATTTAGATTGGATGGTTAGGGGCAGTCTCTCTGAGGAAGTGATATTTAAGCTGAGTTGTAAATGATATGTATTAATAAAATGAGTGACACGAGAGGAAAAGCCAGGGAGACACCATTCGTGAAGGCTTTGAGTTGGGAATTGATGAACCTTCCAGGAACTGGTTGATGGGACAAGAGGATGGCGAACAAGGGAAGACTGTCACCAGGAGATAGTTGACTGATAGTCAGACTCCAGATCCTACAGGGGTTGGTAGGACATGTTAGGATATAGATTTGTCATTTATAGACAAAAGGAAGCCATCGAAGGATTTTAACATGATGTCAGTCTGCTCGGGGTGCTAAAATAAATACTACAGACTAGGTGGCTTAAACAAGAAACATTTATTTCTCACAGTTCTGGAGGCTGGGAATTCCAAGATCAGGGTGCTCGCATGCTCAGGTTCTGTGAGATCCCTCTTCCTGGTTTCCTCACATTGCAGAGAGAGAGAGAGAGAGGAAGCAAGCTCTCTCTCTCACATTAGTGTCTCTTTTTATAAAGACACTAACCCCATCCTGAGGGCTCCATCCTCATGACCTAATTACCTCCCAAGGGCCCCATCTCCAAATACCATCACACTGAGGATTAGAGTTTTAATACATGAATTGGGGAGAGGGGCATAAACATTCAGTCTACAGCACATAACAAGTGAAATTATTTTATTTATGTTATAATAAGATCAGACTGACTGCTGTAGATTGCATGCGAGGTGAGTCCATGTAGGAAGCTAACTGCGGTAGACCTGTCAGGGTGCCCTGCCCAGGTCCCCTTGACGGGGCCAGCATACCCATCCTCTAGCCGCTGTGAGGGTTGGCTGCTGATCAGCCACATCTGACACCTTTTCCAGAGAATCGCCCTGGTTGACCAGTGTCGCCTTGCTCCATGCCAGGGTCATGAAAGGCCAAACTCCTTTCCCTCAGGAGCGGGCAACTCCACGTGATTTGTGCTGCAGACCCCTCCCCTGTGGGTCAGGCCAAGGCCAGAAGTTACTTGAGACCACATATTTAATGTTATTTAAGTGGTGGAGGGAGAAGTCAGATGGAAGTGGATAAAGAGTGAAAGGGACGTAAAGAAGTGGAGACAACCGCGGAAGAAAAGCAGGTGCAAATAATAGAAGCTGGATGAGAATGTGAAGCAAGGAAGGGTTTTATTTGCGGGGTTTTTAAAAAAGGAAGGTGACGAGGGCATACTTGCAGTTGATGAAACTCCTCTTTCTGAACGGGGGGGGGGGGGGGAGAATTAGCATGAAAGAAGGAGCGTAACCAAAAAGTGAAGACTTTGAGAAAGAGAGTCGGGATGGAACGTAGAGAGCTTGGAGAGAACTGGTTTACGATAGGCGGGGGACACCACTGTAACAGCAGGGCGATAGGAGTAGATGCATGAAATAGCCCCTCTCTAGCTGAAGGTTTGTTGGTTTGGTAGTGTGAAGATGAGAGCGAGGCCACTTGATGGTTCCTACTTGATAAAGAAGTAGGAGGTATGGTTTTCAACTGAGGATGGGAAGGTTTAAGATAGTTCCTGTGAAGAGTAAGATCATGCTCTCATTAGAGAACCACAGCAGGAGATACCGTAGTATTGGATTCCCATTTGAGGTTTGTGATTATGAATTTATAGTGACCCCAGGAATCTCCATGTATGTGGTTTTCTCCAGCCATGTTCAAATACATGGGTGCAGGCCTAGAGATGGAGACTTGTTCACCAAAGGTTTGAGTTTTGCCAGTTCAGTTAGAGAGAAATAGGGGCATGGAAGTTCAGGGTATCTCCAAAGAAATTATTATAACAGTAGACCCTAGACTCTAAGCTAGGCAAGAAAGGATGTTCAGAAAACTGTTAACCGTGGGAATACTTGAGTATAGCAAGTCAAAGAATAAGAAAAGGGGTACACAGGAAGAGGGATTTTTGAAATTTGGAGATGATGCAATTTCTAGTAAAGAGAAGTCTAAAAGTGGCCACAGGAGTTGGCAGCTGAATTTGAAGTTGAGTCGTAGGAGTGGGACGGTTTACTAAAATTGAGTTTCATCATACCATTTGGTTCATGCAACTCTGGTGCTCTGTGGTCAACTCACATCTGCCAAATAACATGAATTCTCTTTACAAAAATAATTAATCATCATTACATTACAAAACCATCTGGATAAGTAAACTGTACTAAACGAAACACGAATATTTTCCCGTTTTCCCTTTGGGGAGGTCTACAACTTCACATCTCAAAAATAATTTAAGTAAAGTTCTAAGAACTTTTTGTTGTTTTTTAGGGGTTAATAGTACTAATGTGGCCTTGGACTTCTCTAAGTCAGCGCAACTGATCAATCAGCATTTCACTGATTGCTTAACTCCTCCTCCTCTACATAGGAGGGGGAAAGAGTCCTTGCAAAATGTGTTTGTTCTGTTTGTTATTCTGGACAAAGCCGATAACGAGTTGCAGCTGCTGTACAGCGTGTACTGCTAGCCTGAGGCCATTGCTTTAACTTACAGAGAGAAGGGGAGCAACCAGGACCGGCCTCAGGCTGAAGCGGGTGCTGTAAACAGGACAGCCCTCTCCAGCAACAGTATGTGCGTTTCATTATCCAACAATTTGTTCTGAGAGGACAGTTTGATCAGCTAGGCAAGAGGCTCAGAAAGAGATTTTTAAATATCATGACTCAGCTGAAAGAGTTCTGTTTTCTGACCTCAGGAATTCGCTTTTGTCAGTCTCAATAAAGACGCTTGTAATAGTAGGTGATGCAACTCTGAAGGCGTGTGTCCCTCTGGACACGGTGCCCCCCTGATGATTAGAGTCTCCGGGCTACGCCTCGGGTCTCACACTTCCTAGTGCTAAAGCTGCTGGCAGATCCACCCCTTCATTTAGCTGGGTTTTGTTCTTCTCTGCCTGTGGAGCTAATGATCGTGAGTCCAAAAGATGTGAGGTCAACTATTTGCCCTTGACCTGTAAATAGATGTTTAAACTGAGCTAAGGCAATAGCATCATTTGTCCATGATTTGTGATATCATTTTCTATTTTATCATGGATTATTAAGTCGGACATGAGCAAAACAATAGTAGTTGATATTATAAGGATTAACCCAAAATAGAGACCGATTTCTGGGACGGAGGGATAAAATAGTAGGGTTCTTATGCTTTACTAGAAAAGGTTCCAAAATTGGGCACTTAGTATCTGTGTGACTTGGAGCGAGTTGCTTTAACTCTTGGGATCTTCATATATAAAATGGGAATAGGAATACCTGCTCTGCAGGATTGTTGGGAGAATTTCAGCAGGATAAGTTATGTAAAATGTCGGCACTGTTGAGTTAAGGATACTCTCTGTCACTCATAGTTGAGTGTAATTGGCCTAGTCACTTCTTAGCACAATTTGTCACTATACAGTAAAACATATAAAATATGCATATTCTATGGCAATTACATTTTCTCATTATGTAACCTAAAGAAATACTAAAACATGCACAGAATGATATAGATAGATGGATAATCATTGCAGCAGAAATGAACCAGAGGGAATAATATTAAATATATTAACGTTCTTTTCTCTTTCGAAATTCTTTTTACTGACTTTCACCACATACACACCCCATTTGCTTTGGGGGTAGATTAGAATTATTATAGCAGGAATACAAAGAGGAAAAAAGTTAATATTTATCTTGTAGCATTCCAATGGTGTTTTGCAGTAAGACAATAGTCCTAAAAAATAAGATGTATTTTGAAATCCTTGAATTCCTATTAATTTATCAGACCTAGCCTAGAGGACTCAGATTACATAGCATTCTTTCATATTACGAAGAGGCCAACCCTTCCTATTATAATTACTGGGCATTGAGGCAGGAGGTAGAAGACAGAAGGAGGAAATGGCATAGGGGAAGCAGACAACCCAAAGCCCACCACTTCCAGGCTGAGGGGTGGTGGAAAGAAGAATGGAAACTCAGTGGGAACAAAGTCAGATCAGGATCCCTTTTTCTCACCCCCGCCCCTGGCCCTTCATCCAGGTCCACTCTTCAAGGAAGTAAAGTCATCATGGAGCAGAAATGACAGCAGCAGGCCAGCAGACGCCTGAACCTGAGACAGAGCTCACGGCACTCCATGAATGGAAACTGGGGACACAGAACAACCCAAGTCCTCGCTGTGGCAACACAGAGGCTCTGATAGGACCGGAGGAGTTAAGAGGCCTGGTGTTAAGATCAAAACAGCACAGTGCAGGCAGATCATTTCACACAAGGGACTAATGGCTAAAGCCAGTATCACCCCAAAGAGCAGATAGGACCTAACACCACAGCAGGGACCAGCACAGAGAGCAGATGAGCGATATCAGCAAGGATCCAGAGGACACCGCATGGGTCCGTACACGCCCCCTTCCTATCTCCACCATCAAATCACACGAGCCAGACAACCAGATGCCATCTTGAAGACGAACAGGTGAGCAGATGGAACTCGGAAAACTGAGCATTTATGTGGGTCAACCAATGTGGGTCAACTCTGTGGGACAGAGTTCCCCAAAGGCAATACAAGGAAACTGAGGCACTAAAGTTAAGTTGTCTCCTCAAGGTTCCCCTACTAATTAGTGATGAAGCCTAGACAGAAAGATCTCTAAGGCATACTGGTGAGTGACAAAGGCAACTCACAGAACAAGACTTGCAGTATACCAGTAATAAAACACATACATTCACAAACCAGCACCATACAACTGTTGTCTATAAATGACTGGCAAAAGGTTTGAAAGGATATTATCAAATTGGTAATGATATTCTTGTCTGGTAGCGGGAAGAGTTTTTCCACAGGGAGGAGTGTTGTCAAAGAAGACTTTGCCTTATCCATAATTGACAATACAGCATTGTACAACTCAGGTTGCTAAAAATTGATAATATATATGATACTAAAAATAGTGGTCTGAGACTATGATGATAAGTAATATTTTTTTATTTTCTACTTATCGCAGTATTGCCATATTACCGAAAATTATAAGAAAATGCAAGCATATGTATTGGATGGTGTCGAAAGTTAATAAATTGCACATTGTTCATCCCACCATCCCCCTTGATGTCAGTGGACTGGTTTTTAATCATGCAATATTAATAAAATAGGCATCAATTGTGTTCTCTCAATAACACCAATAAACAAAAATAGTTACTCAAGACAAGATCATTTCTGTTGAAAAATAAAAGAATGAGAAGTAAATTATTGAAATTAAAATGCATATCTTTACTTAAATACATAAGGATATCTCATTTTAATATATTGAAGAAGTTTAGCCTCTATAAAATTATGTTTTCCTGATTTTTTTCAAAGACCAATTGAACGCTTACTCTGGGCTATATTGTACAATCTATAATATGCAAAAATAGAACATTTCAAATACGGCATCATTATGTACATATATGCACAAATATGGAAAGAAATAAAGATACAGCTTTATTATAATAGGACATACAGGCCCCTGTAAAGTTTATAATGGCCTTTAAAACTTCAATAGCATATTAGGACAAGATAGGAAATCTGAAAATGGCACCTTATTAAATTGGAAGGTAATTTCATTATATAATTATACAATCTCTATTCTTATTTCAAATCCTGCCACAAGCAAACAAAAATGGCTACTCTAGAAAAGATGGTGAATGATGCTGCCCTCCCCCAGGCCAGGAGGATCGAAGAACCCATCTTCCACGGGAAGAGGATCCATGGCTAAGTACTGTTCTTCCAGCCTGAAAAGACTGGCAGGGCTACAGAGCAGTGTGCAGAGGAAACAGCACATGTTCTGCTGGCTAACGGACTGCTTTAGCGTCTGTGCAAGTCAGCCTAAGTACAAGCACATCATCTGTCAACAGGCCCTGATGCATCACATCACCACTGATCCTAAAAGGATCACTGCTGTCTTATAGTATTCATATAAAATGACACACTGTTCAGGGAAATGTGGTAGCTTACTACAAATCGATGGTATAAGATGTCCACCTTGAAGTCAGGGTATCATCTTTGATTAAGACTGCGGTTGAACAGCAGTTGAATGCACCTACAGAAGACCCGGGTGGGTCACTACTCAATACTCTGGAGGGCTGTTTGGACAGGTGTTATGTACGTGTGGCAGGCCCTCCGCTGGAGGAGAGTGGCAGTTCCGTGCTAGAGCAAACTCGCCATCATGTACACGAGGTCTTTACCAACCCCATACCTATTACTCCAACCAAACTGAATTAGGCAATTGTCATCTCTTTCAGAATACACAGCAAACACAAAAGAAAACAGAAAGAAAAATATTCACATGGAAAGAATTTTACCAATTATAATTGCTTTTTTCCTTTTCCCTTATCACTAGCCCTTCTCACCACTCATTGGTTTGAAAATTAACCCCTTACCAATATACTGTACCTGAACCTGGGGTGATTTGAGGAAATACAAATCCAAATCTGATAATTCACAATATATGATACACCTCTGCAGCTTATCAGCATTTCAAAGTACAAGAGTTTAAGAAATTCCTGTGAAAATGCATCTGGTGTCATTAAGGAAGGGAATGGTGAACTTTATATCTTTCTGAGTTTCTGGTGTGTTCATGAATATGATATAAATTTACACAGAATTTCAACTGCTGATATTTCTACCTCTTGAAACAGTGAGATCCCCTGTTAATTCTACGTGGGCCTTTTCTTTTCATGTTTATTTATCTTGTACTATTTAACTTTGGTTTTAGAAGTAATCTAAAAATTACTCAAGGTTTCCATCCAATAACTCATTCTTATGTTCTTTCTCCCTTACTCCCATTTCTCTCTTAATGGACATAAGATCTATCAGGCAATTTAAATTCTTCTCTACAAAGATGTTTTGACAGCAGATACCTGCAGTTGTATCTGTAGTTCCAGGGTTCTTTCAAGACCTACAGGCTCATTTTGGATTGTCAATCCACTGGACTTATATCTAGAGAACCACCTAAGTGCTATTTAATCAGAATGGTTTTTTTTAACTGTCCAGAGAAAACTTTGAGATTATTAGAAACTAGAGAACTGATTTTCTTTTAAATTTAAAAATTGTATATAATTTTTTAAATCGTATACACACAAAATCCTTTTGTAAGAAATTAATTTCCACATAATAGATTCAGGATGGACTTAGCTTCATGTGTGTGTGATAAGTCTGAAATGGACTTAAACTGGAAATGGCAGGGTAATGTCAATGTTAGAAATTTAGATAAGAAGTTACAGACCTGGGTTTGAATCCCAGCTTTGTCACTTACTAGCTGAGTGAACCTGGACATAATCTCTTTAAATCTGCTTTCTCATCTGAAAAATGAAAAATCATAATAGCGCCTCCCTCATAGTGAGTGCCCATTTTAGATGGTCTATCGATGGGCAGCAATCTGATTTGGGGGGGCAGGGATTAAGCTGCAGTTGCATAGAACTTGACCCAATGATGAGGAAGTTTCAGTGTCATCAAAGAATGGAGAAAGAGAAGGAGGAGAGACTGAACTTCTGTTTTTAAGTGCACGCAGTAAAAATAGAAAGTGGTATAGCTGGGATGCTATTTTTGAAATATTAACTGATGCATTTTCTTCCCCAGGAGCCCTCGTGATTCCTGCTCTACCCAATGAATCACACAACAGCATTCCCGACTTCCAGGAGAGGACAGATAGAGCAGAGAACCGAAAGGTCATTCCTCAGCTTTGATATTCAGATCCGGCTTTGTTAAAGCCAGTAACTGAGATAACAGTCTGAAAAGCAAGGCTCTCAGGTATTATTGTGAGAAAATGGATTTGTGGGATCCAATGAGCCGGAGCTTAAATGACTCAGCATAATATTTATAGTATAAAACTTAAAGTGGGGATAAAACATGAGGCTTTCCCAACACTAAAAGGTAGATGAAGCCTTTAAGGGCAGGTGGTTGAGGGAGGGAAGAAGGCAACGAGCCAGATGAGTCTTACAGAGGTTATATAGCATGCTGCTGCACGGGTGGATGCCCAACCTGCTCTCTACCTACCCACCCACCCCACTACAGTAGAAGAGCAATTAAAACACCCAGAGCAGAGATGCAAATGCTTTGTTTCTCAAAGCATAGCCAGGGAACACTGCAAGCTCTTAGGAAAATCTCCCCTTTAGCATGGCACCAAAGCAACATGGCATAAGGGCCACCACAATGGCTGCAGAAGGCTCTAGACAGATGAGCCGGAGGAAGCCTGGCAAGTGCCACAGAGTCCACTTTCTACACAAAAAGAAGCCATGAGTTCTTGAACATCTCTAAGGAAAAGCAAGGAAACGCTCAGAGGGCCGGTGGCCTGCAGAGAGCCAGAGTCAGGGCATGGGGTATAGAGTCTGGACTCCAGACCAGAAGCTTAGCCAGGCCCGAGTCTGTCAGCACCAGATGTTGCACACGGGGCCCAAGGGCCAGAACAGACCTGCCATACATCAGTGGAAGCCAGCAAGGACCAGAGAAGATCCAGGAAACAAGCCACTCCTCTCCCAATGCCAGAATGGCCTGTAAGCCACACAGCAACTTAGATCACCTCTAGAGACAACTTAAGAAGGGGCCAGAAAGGTAGCCTCAGAATTTGACTGAATAAACTGGAAGTAACTGAACTAGGTTGAAGTGGCAAGAGTAACTGCTTTCAGCCAATTGAGCAAATAGGGACGTGAGCCAAGTTAGGTTCAGTAATAGACAAACAATTTCGTTTCTGTCCACCTGAGTTATCACTGTACATTTTAAACCCATATAATGTCTTATCAATTACATTATTTCCATGTAAAGCAGATCCACTGTGACCTCTTGGAAACTTACTGCCTCTTTCTTCTAAGACACATTCGAGTTAACAAAAGCATGCAATCAATGCTGTGTACTGAAGTCAATTACTGCCACAGCAGAATAATCCTGGAAACCTACAAATCTGACCGGCAGCAATATATATTAATGGATTTGGGTAATTGTTACAAGAGTGGACAGTCATTTATCTTTCCAGAATGAGTTTGCATTGAGCGGAAGAAAGATGAAGTGATTATGTACAGTCCCTCCTCCTTCAAAGGTGCCCTTCATACTTTTCCCAGCACAAGTGAAGGGGAACAGCTGAAGGGGGCAGCGGATCCATCAATCACCGAGGGGCTGGCTGGCCATGAGCCTAAGCCACGTGTGCCTCTGCGGGCAGCCCCTCTGCAGACAGCCTCTTTGCCATTGAAACACTGGTTGTTTCCCCACGGGATATTCTAACGCTTCTTTGGAGAAGCTGTGACGGCGGCAGCCCGGTGCTAACTCATCAGAACACGTGGCACACACATCCGGCACAGCCCTACCGCTCACACTGCACGCGGGCTCCTCAAGGAGCAGCCGACAAAGGGCAGCTAAGGACACCAGCGTGATTCAACCGTCCACATTCTGATTAAACCAGGCAGAGGGAGTTCCAGCGGTTGGTTCCCCTGCTCCCCAACGGCTTTCCTTTGAAGAGAAGGAGGAACAAAGGATCATTGTTGATTTCTCTGAAATGAACTTGTTCCCATGGTGTTTATTAATGATCATTTGACTCATCCCCCGGGGTAAGCCACTGTCTGCATGGTCGCTCACGTTCCTTTCGGAAATAGATACAGAGGCCATCCAAGAAGCCACGGAATTGCAAAGTTAGGAAATACTGTGTATGATTCCTTTCCAGAAAATTGACGAATTTTTATGGTTTTTGAAAGCCGACTACATAGCCTGTTACCACTACTTCCCGCCCTGGGAATCTAGACACGCACAGCTTCAGCTGGTGGTGTACGCCAGGAATCTCATTCTCTGGGGAGGCTGTGACTGAGGACACAGACTCGGGAGCCCGACTGCCCGGTCCAGTTCCTGCTCCCCCACTTACCAAATGTGTGAGCTTCTCCGTGCCCCCGCTTCCTGTTTGTGTAATTGGAATAACGACATTACCTCTCTCATAGGGCCCCAATGAGAATTAAATGAGTGGTTTGTAGAGAGAGTGCTTACAACCGTATCTAGCATATAAGTGCCATAGAAGTGTTAGCTACTATTTACCGTTGTTGTTATTTCTGCAATCTCAAGATACTCTGCTTATGAGAACTTTCAGTTTTCCAAACCTCTGACCTAAAGTTAAGCCTTCAGACACCAGAAATCCTTTCATCCTCAGGGTGGTCTTTCAGTCCACAGGACTCCAGCCATTTGACATGGTGGAGGGGTGACAATGGCAGGCCTTGTCAGCTGCTAGCTCTCCGTCCTTCATGGTCACACTGCTCTCCAGGAGCGTCTCACACCGGGAAAGCCACTTTCTTCCCTTCTCCCCACTGCCCTTGCCCCCTAGACGTAGCTCTTCTCTACTTTCCTCAACTTCCTGGTACCTCACTCTCATGGTGGGCCCACTTTAGCTTGATAATAACAGATTGGTTCATCTTCTTGACCACCTGTTTAACCCAGAGGACCTAGTCAACCCCAGTCAAAGACTATGCTCTTTAAGGCTGAGTACTGCGTCCTATCAAAAAAAACCCCACAAAATCTTCCTGTTTGGACTGTAGTCAGGTTAGTAGAACTGCTTACCAAGTATAAGGCACCATGTGTAGGAACGATTTTATTAGTACTAAACTCATTGGTAAACATGTATTTTTATTTAGAAATAGCTATCTCCTAGAACAAAGTTTTAGATAAATAACTTCAAACTAAACTTAAGCAATTTAATTTATTTTTTATGGCACAACAGTGTTTATGTAATTACCCTTTCACACCCAATAACACTAAATAGTATATAAAGATACACATCTCTTAAGGACATATATCAAGCAGTTTAATTTAGTAGAACAATTCAGAATTCTGAGCCTCAGAGTATATACCACTATATGAAAATCTGAAGCATCTGGTTATCTTTTTCTAACCCAGCAAAGTTCAATTTAAAAAGCTATTGCTTATGCACAAATCTCCCTCTCTAGTCATATCCTAGTCCTAACAGGAAACAGTGGAAAGACTGAAAAACCTACACCTAAAGACTATTTCAAAACAAGAGAGGAATTCAGAATTTAGGACTGCTAAGTAGAAAGCCATTCATTTAGCACTTTATCGGGTTCTCTCTCCATTCTTCAGAATAAATTTTAATCTAATACTTTCCAAGTAACATATTCCCCTCCCAAATGACTCTAAGGTCAAAGACTCATTAACCTTTTCTCTTTAAATTTGGCAATGATACAGACCTTGTTGCCTTATTTTGAAGTTTGGAGCTGCCTTATAACCCTCCAAAATTAATTAAACATTTTTCTAAATTGCCTTGTAGTCCTTTATGATCTAGTCGAGACTAATGAGATACTTCAACTTTCACCCCAGGGCCTAAATGAAAACGCTGATGCAGAAATGTAGGGTTAATCAGAGACCTAACTAGGAAGATTACCAGAGAACTACGGGATTTTCAGAGTTAACAAAACCCTGCACCCTTGGAAGAGAGCATCAGGTGAACCAATCAGAAATCCTCGCTCTCCTCACTCACTAAGGAACCTTGAGCTGCTAACTTAATGTGCAACCGTACTTTTTTCCAGCAATTAAATAGGGAAAACAATATTCAGGGTCTTCATCTCACGAGAACAAGGCAGTCTAGAAAGCCACATACTGCACAGAGGAACAGAAAAATGGGATTATAACTGTCCATCTGGACTTAAATCTTAGCATTCAGAACATCCCATAACATGGCTAAAGTTTCACCTTATATCAAGGCCAAATTAAAATCTTGTTCCCAAATCCTTTTTGTAGTGGATTATAAGCAATTTAAGCCAACCATCTGTTCAGAGAACATTCTACTAGAAACTCCTCCCCATAAACGACCTTTTTTTCTGCTGCTCAATGTTACCAGAAATTCTCTAATGTTTTTTGTCTTTTCTCATTCATCAGGCCAAGTAAAACAGAGCTTGGAGGCATAACCTCCTCAAATTTGAACAAATACTTGAATGCAAAGCTTTGGGTTGGATTGCCTCATTAAAATGTTCCCAATTGATTACTTTTATTGTTCAGTTTTTCAGTAGGCATGGAATGATAAGTACCAAAGAAATAGAAATCCTGAAATAACTGGAAAATCACTGGACAATTGAGAGACCATTACACAATGCTCAACAGAAACCACAGGAGCTAACGGCAGGCAGAAAGTTCTGTTCAAAATTACAAACTGAACATAGAATTATCTGTTCTGCAGAGTTCATACTTTTCTTCCTGTCTTTGCCTGCCATGGCTAAAATTAATTCCCTGGGGCTTTCAGCCCTGAGGCCATAATCTTTCAACTTGCATACAAGTCGCTCCTTCTCTCATCATTTTTCCTGTATCAGAAACCAGAAATTTTAAGTCATGTCCTGGAGAATGTTCAAGCTTTGTAGTTTTATTCAACTGGTGACATGGTAAGAGTTTTTAGGACAATATTACCAGTTATTTTTCAAAATGCATATGTAAGACAAATAACAATATAGATAAAAAAAGTCATTCTCTCTCTCGTGAACTTTTTCCTGATGTTGACTAACAGTTACTCCCCAAGCTTATTGTGCGTAACAACTGCAAAGAATGATTGTTAAAAATGCAGATTCTTGGGCCACACGCCAGATCTACCCAATCTGGATTGCTACAGCCGGAACTCGGAGCTGCATTTTTAACAAGCACCCCAGCTGATTCCAAAGAGGGTGGCTGTCAGCTACACACACACCAGAACTAGAATGTGAATGGAGGTTGGGATAAAAACAAGTAATGAGGCAGTGTTGGTGATGCTGCAGGAAGATTCTGGAACATGGCTTAACTGCTGACTTTACCATTACCACTCACGACTACTACCTTAGTTAACTATAATCTTCCTCAGCCTGTGTTTCCTCATCTGAGGAATGAAAATACTAACACCTACCTCCCAGCACTATTGTAAGGATGTGTGTAGAGTACTGAAAACACTCAAGGGAAGATGGCCGCTATAAATCAGCTGCCCTGTAACTGAACACCCCTCACAGCAGGCCAGAACTAAAGATCTTTGCTTCAGGAACTGTGATGTTTATCCTTACGTCTTTCGTGTGTATACCCAAGACAACTGTCTCAGAAGTGGGAGGCAACAGTGGTCACAAACGCAGCTTCTAGAGTTAAACCATCTGAATGTAAATATTAATGCCAGCACTTATTTGAGCAAATTAAGTAACATTCATGTGCCTTTGTTTCCTCTGGAAAATCAGCATAAAGAGTACCTATCTCTTGTAAAATGGTTGGCAGAGTTCTAGTCAAAACTCAATTGTGTTGCTATTGTTGCAACATATGAAAGAGGATTTGATGGAGAAGAGTGAATAATTTTATTTTATAGGTGAAGATAGAAGAAAAAATGATGCAAATTACTTTATTAAGGATCAACGACATTTAGAAAAGCAAATTGTTGGCACTGTCCACAAACACGATTCCAGATCAGAGGAGTCTAATCCATTTAAAGAGTCCAATAACTCCACCCACCGAAAATTATATTTCACGTAATACAACAATCCATTCTGTACAGGAATTTGATAATTTTGCCCAACTTTTAGACAAGTGACTTCATGTCTTTATGCAGGTTGCTAAATTGTCCTCATTATCAACCCTCCTATCATGGAAATAATTATAAAGTTGTAACCTTTACCAAGATATAATAATATTGCACTTTTAATAAAATGTTTACAGTCTACAAATTTTTTAAAAATTAAGAGCTTAAAATCCCTAAAATTTATTATAGGAAACTTGAAATCCATAGGAAGAGAAGACTTAGCTGATGAAAAGATCTGAAAAGGCTTTTGAGTGAAAATGTCTAACATAATATTATGCGTCTATATCTCAAGTTAAAATAGAAGAGAGTTGAACTGGCATGGAACAATGAATGGGCAATAAAATGGGGATAGAATAAATGCAGTTAAGATGAAACCAAATAAAATCTATATTTTATCCATCCCCATCCGTCTCCACAATACTGTCATGTATCATCAGCGTGTCAAACCTAGTTTTTACTTCCAATGTGAAGAAAGACATTCTGTCTCTTGCTGCTGGTGGAAGTATGAATTAACTAGTGGAGATTAAGCAAAAATATTCTGGAGTGCTATCTTTCCAGATTTTTTTCTTTTTTTTTTTTTTTCAGAATCAATGGAAAGCTCTGGCTAAAACGTCTCTCATTGTTTTCTCTCAAGATGCTGATGTTTACAGCATAAGCATCTGTAATGCAATAAACCCAACAACCAATAGAGCTAATGACAAAATCCTTCCCTAGTCGTATCAGCCTGAGTGGAGGAAATAAATGGCATAGATGGACTCTCTGGTCATTGAAAAAGGTAGCCTCTAAAATAGGTTTATTCTGGCAGAGTCTTAAAAAATGAAGATGAAATTTTGAACTTGTTCAAGGAGAAAATGTAAATTTCTTAGCACTCCGTTCTTTTCTCTCTAGACTTCAATTCAATGTAATGTCACAATGACATCTTTTATACCTCCTAAGTGCTAAGCCTTAGGAGATTAAGGCACGGTTCCTATGCTCAAGGAAAGGAGAAGAGCCAGAGATGTACAAAATTAACTCCAGGGCAAATTAACAAATTGCCCATTCTGTTTTCACGGCTATGCCAACACCTAGCTTTGTATTTCCAGTCCTATCTTCACTATAATTTCCTTTAAAAATCTTAGCTTAAACTTCTCACCATCATGATAAGTTCAAATATGCATAAAGCCAAACATGTAATAATTCCTCCCCGTACCAAGAAAAAGTACTCTACGTTCCAAATTTTCTCATACCATCACTATTTTCCCAATCACCCAGGCTCTAAAAGTTAACATTTTCTTTGATTCATCCTTTTCTCTCCTGTCCCATATTCAGTGAGCCACCACGTCCTGTCAAATTTTTCTAAGGAATTTACCCCATAACAATATTTTCCCCTGAATTCCTGCTACTAACTGCAACTTATTTCAGATTCCCTTGACCTTTTATCTACTATCAGAAATACGTAGAATGACAGAGATCTGCCTCATTCACACTCATGAACTTGGAACTAAATGAAGATGAACTTAGGAGACATGGCTGGAACAGCCTCGCAAGGTCCACCACTGAAGTCCCCAGGTCGACTCTGTTCCTGCCTCTCCTGAGGCACTAGAGTTTGGCTCATCCTTTCCTCCTTTGAGCTACCTTGGTGTATTTCCAGTAAGTTACATTTTTTTTAACTTATTGATTTCTGTTACTTGCAACCAGAAGAACCCGAACCAGTACAAAAGGAAATAAGATTGAGAGTTAAATGATTTAAATCAAAAGATAATAAGAAGAGATCTAGTATGTCCCCCAGATCTATAATATTTTGCTAAAGCTTAATTGGTATTTTTGAAACAAATAAAGAAATTGTGAATGTTAAGTGGAAGCCAGTGTTGAAATATTTTTTTACAGGGCCTAAATAGTGTGTCCATCAAAGGGATGGCTATTGGGTCCCTAAAAAGCTTCCTGTTTTTCTGCTGTGGCTAAAAATGTCTTATCTGATTACATGTCAACCTAGATAAACCATGCCTGAAGATCATCACCTCCCTTTGGTTCCTTTTATATGCCCACTAAACAATCTACTATGACTTCAAGTCCCCTCATACCTCGACCCTGGCAACAGGGTGACTGGTGTTGAGTATGGAAGCACTTTAAAGGGCTAGCCCCTGTTTTAAGTGAACAATATCTCTGTGCATCTGATTACTGTGAGTCTCTGACCAAGAGTCAAATCATGTCTTAGAGGACTAATAAAGTCTAACTTATGGTCCAAAGATGCTAAGGAATATAACCTTAACTTCCATGAATTAACAAGGAAAGTATCAGTCTCTGAGCTCTTGATGGAACCTTGTCATTGTCTCCTATCCCCCACTCCCACTCTGCTGCATCAAATTTCAACATCTGTATAACTGTCTCCACCCCCGCAAAAAATCAATGCTCATTCCTTCATTTTTGAGTCTTTTTTTATCTGTCAAGCATTATGTTAGGTAACGAAGATATAAATGGGCACAAAAGATGGACAATAACTGGTTTATTCATAACTAATAATTTATTAACATTATGCTAGTGAATGTAACAAAGAACAAATAGAAGATTCTATTGGGATATATAGGAAGGTGACTTATCCTAGTCAGGGGTATCAGGGAGTGCTTCCCTGAGGAAATAACATTAAAGATGAGACCTGAAATATGGCCCCCATGCCTCCCTCCAAACCTTTTTTCCCACTACTGCCAGACTAATCTTTGATAGAGGTTTTACCACTTCTCCTATGTTCAAAATCTCTGCCTGCTAAGAAAATAATTAAACTGGGGAAACTTATCTTTGGACCCACTAGACTAGGTGATTCCCAAGGTCCCTTATAGATCTAAAGATTCTATGATTATCTTTCAGTATGTGTGTAACATTACATATTATGGGAGGCCTGCAATTAGCTGGATGTCCCTGGTACATAAGAAAAGTAAGTTACAAGGAAATGTGCATGGTTATTCCATTTTTAGGAAAATCAACAACAACTAAGTATAGGTGTTTGTGTTTGTATATGGTTGCATGAGCATAGAGAAATATGTGGAGGGAAACACATCACGTTATTAACGCTGATCTCTTGAGGGGAAGAAAGAAGGTAGGAGGAAACAAAGAAGAAGAAATTACTGTCGAATAACGGAAAAATGGCATGGTTTCATTTTAAGTAAAAATTCAAATGTAAATATTTCATCTATACTATTTTTGCAAATCTATAAAAATTGAAAATAGTAGAGATTTTGGTCTCTTCCAAATAGAAGTATCATGGAGAAATGACAGTATTGATTGACTAGGTGACAAGGTTGTACCAATTTGTATCACCAGATTCTGTTTTCATTTCAACACTATGCTTGCAGTTAAGTAATGTTTAAGCTTTTGATTTTAACTCACAAAAGCATCTACCCAGCTTCAAAGGCTCTCTTTAATCTAGCTTCATCCTCTCTCTTCAATCAATTTCCCACCACTTCCCAAATGCATCCACCCAGCACTTTTTATCAGCAACCTTCAGCTTTATGGCTTTTGTGATAGATTTCAGGGTGTGTGGGGACGCGGGGAGAGAGAAAGATTTCTTGAATTCTGCTATGGGGCAGGCACCGTGCTGGGTACTTTACAGTCATGAATCCATGTGATCCTTGCAATAACACAAAAATGGAGGTACTGCCACCTTCTGCCTTTTACAGATGAGGACACTGGGTTAAGTCACTTTCTCGAGTTGAAAACTTTCTGCCAAATGGGCAGAACTTGAGTTTTCACATAGGAGAGCCTAACTGTAAAACTCCTCCTTTACCCACTAGGCTTTGTCTTCCACTGGCCTCTCCCTGCTCATCTCCCATGAGAGCCCCAATGGGCCCTTCACTCTAGTCGTGTGCATCATATGGGACGAGCATTTCAACCTCAGTTCACTCTTTCTCTCACCCATTCTCCCCTTCCCAATCTTCTCCTCCTCCTCCTCCTTCTCCTCCTCCCTTGCCTCCTCCTCCTCCTCCTCCCTCTCCTTCTTCCTCTTGCTTTCCCTCTTTCTCTCTCCATTTTACTTTGTTTGGAATGTACTGCTCCTACTCTATCTGTACATTAAGCAAACTCCTATTTGCTCCCTAAGACTCAGCCCAATTATCCTCTCTTTCTGCAAACCATCCATGGCACAGCATCTCCAAACCAGACTCAAGAGCCTCCTCTGTGCTCCCATAATGCCTATTTTTATACCTCTATTGTGGCACTTATCACTGCCAAAATTATTTTATTATGTAGGCACTACCCTGCTAAACAACTCTCCTCCCCCTGACTGTGAGTCATTGTCAGGCAGAAACTGTAATAAGTTATTCTTTGTAATTCCAGAGCCCCATACAGACCAGGGACAGAGCAAAAAGTAAATGCATCCTGATTGAATAACTAAATGAATCGTTCCCTAGAATTCAGTTTACAAATCCAAGTTTATTTAGAGAGGACAAGTCAATGAACAAGACAGAATAAACATGATAGTTTGACCTCTATTCTTAGAAGATAGCACAGGCTCTCAGATAAGTTAACTGTCTGAGGGAGGTTTTGCTTCATCAGAATAAGTAGCTGGAGAGTACCAAGTTTCAGAGAAATTATATATACTTACAGACACTAAATTTTTCATGGTGCACCTATAGAAACTGAATCCTAACTCAGGGATGTCCAGCCATATCAAAAATTCCCTTGAGCCTGCTGTGGCACCAATGCTGGGATAGTGAGCATTCCAACAGTGACCACGTGGACAAGTGACTAATGGCAACAGAAGCCTCCTTGGCTCTTATCCGTACAGGGAAGGAAAACCTCTAATAAAAATTAGGTTTAATTTCCTGCCAGCCCAGTGGATGAGACTGAGGGTTGAATTTAGGTTAATAAACAGAGAAAAAGAAATGTGATACTTCTTACAAAACCAATTTAGTATAGTTAGGATTACTGGGTTCCAAGCAACACAAAACTCAATAACTTAAACAAGAAACATTGAAGATTTTGCACAGAAGGGACAAAGAATAAGGCTTTGAAACCAACAAGAATTAGTGAAGCTCCAAAGTTCTAGGTAGCAAGAAGCAATGACATTTGTCAGAGTGCCATCTTTGAGCTGAATTCCCTCCAGGAATTTTCAGTCCTTTCGTTACTCGGTCTGACAGACTGTCTGATTGGTCCAGCAGGATCAAGTGTCCACCAACTGGCTAAGGTAGATGGGACTAACTTGAGGGACAGCCTTACCAAGACTCCAATCAAAGGAGGATGACAAGTTTCCCATAAAAATATTGGTGTGCAGTTACCAGGAAATAAGAAAACAGATGAATGGAATTGGGGGCAGCAAAAATGACATATTCACTACAGATTCATACCCCTACTTTTCACAGTTTAGAATGTAAGCTCCATGGAGACAGGAGTATTTATTGGTGTTGTTCTTCAGTGTATCCTCATCACTAGAATATCACCTAGCTCATAGTAAGCATTCAATATATATGAGTTAAATTAATTTTAGACCTTGTTTCTAAATAAATTACCCTTTGATTCTACTAGCTAGTTACCTGGTCCAAGAAGGAAAAATACAGAAAGTAGGTAAATTTTGAGTAAAAGCAAAAGTTTAAAACAAATCAAAGCTTAGGCAGACTTTAATTGAGAACTCTGGATGGACAGAGACCTTCTGAAGATTCCAGAGGCTTATGAAAGACAAATAGCTAGTGCATGTTGTGGGACAAGGCATAGGGAAAATGAAGGAAGGGAAGTAATACTCATTAAGCAGCTACCTTCTGACAGCTGTTGTGGTAGGCACTTTTACATACGCTGTCTCACTAAATATGGTGTACCAAAACCTCAGGAAATACACGAATCGTAATGACTACTGCAGGATGAAACTTTATTTACTTCATAATTGTGTGTACGCTGGTGGTCTAGTGGTTAAAATTCAGTGCTTTCAAGGCTGTAGCCTGGGTTCGTTTCTGGGTCATGGAGCCACACCATCCGTCTGTTGGTTCTCGTACTGCGACAGCTGTGTGTGGCTGTGATGCTGAAAGCTAAGCCATCGGTATTTCAAATACCAGCAGGGTCACCCACGGTGGGCAGGTTTCAGCAGAGCTTCCAGACAGACAGACTGGGAAGAAGGACCTGGCCACCCACTCCTGAAAGAGTTGGCCATGGAAACCCTGTGAATAGCAGTGGAGCATTGTCTGATATAGCCCAGAAGGTGAGAGGATGGGTCAAAAAGCCGGGGCAGGGTTCTGCTCTGCTGTCCACAGGGTCACTAGGAGTCAGAGTCGACTGGACAGCACTAACAACAACAAAAAGAACCACAGAGACGAAAATCACGGGTTTCTCATGAGAGGTCTTTGGGGTGCTCTTCTTCTACGCGAGGCCTCGCCAATGACCATATGCTCTTTCTTTCTAATTATCTAAGATTGTGATGAGATCCAAGGACTCAAGGAGCAACACAACGTGTCTACTGTGATCTCTGCAGTGTTTTAGATCAAAACCGCTTCTACCACACAGATGAGGAAGTCCCTTGTTAGCTGAGCCAATAGCCCTCTCTGGTTGACAAAGGCAAAGACAAGGAACAAAAATTATTACTGCCCAAAATAAAGTTTTGTGATTCCAGAGTACCTTGCTCCCATTTTGGATTCAAAGTCTCTGGAACAAAAATCTAATTCTTTTGGTCCTCTTTCTTAATTATCATATCAGTCAGGTTTCTTAGTTATAAACAACAAAATCCATTCAGGTTAGTTTAAGCAGAAAAAGAATTTCTTGGGCCAGCCCCGTGGCTTAGCAGTTAAGTGCACGCGCTCCGCTACTGGCGGCCTGGGTTCGGATCCTGGGCGTGCACTGACGCACCGCTTCTCCGGCCATGCTGAGGCCGCGTCCCACATACAGCAACTAGAAGGATGTGCAACTACGACATACAACTAGCTACTGGGGCTTTGGGGAAAAAGAAATAAATAAATAAAATTATAAAAAAAGAAAAAGAATTTCTTGAAATGATACCACCCTTAGCTACACTAAAACATGCTCCATAAAATTTTAAGATGATAAATTGAACTTCAAAATTAAAAACATTGAACTTCAATGGTACCATTAAGAAAGTGAAAAATAAGACACAGACTGGAAGAAAATATTTGCAAGTCATATTATTGATAAAAGATTGTACCCAGAATATATTAAGAACAGTTACAGTTCAATAACAAGAAGACAAATAACCCAACTTAAAATGGATAAAAATATTTGTATAGATATTTCACCAAAGAAGATACAAATGACCAATAAGCACATGAAAAGATGCCCAATATCAGTAGTCACTAGGGAAATGCAAATTTAAACCACAATGAGATACCCACTTAATGCCTACTAGATAAACTATAATCAAAAAGATAGACAATAAGAAGCATTGACGAAAACACAGAGAAACAAAACTTTATATGTTGCTGGTGGGACTATAAAATGGTATAGCTGCTTTGAAATCAGTTTACCAGTTTCTTAAAAATTTAAACATAAATATACTATATGACCTAACAATTCCACTCCTAGGTATCTACTCAAGAGAAATGACATGAAAACACACGTCCACACAGAGACTTATACACAGATATTCACGGAAACATTATTAATGATAGCCAAAAAGTGGAAACAATCCAAATGTCCACCAATAGATAAACAAAATGTGATATATCCATACAAAGGGCTACTATTCAGTCATAAAAAAGAACTACTGATAAATGCTACCATGTGGATAAACCTCAAAAACCTCATCCTAACTAAAAGAAGCCAATGCAAACATTGTCTGATTCAATTTAGATAAAATGTCCAGAAAAGGCAATTCTATGAGACAGAATGTAGATTAGTAATTGTCTTGGCTGGGGATGGGAACAAAGATAATTGATTGCAAATGGTTATAAGATCATTTTCAATTGATGGAAATGTTCTAAAACTACATAGTCATGATGGTTGCAAACTCTGACAATTTACTGAAAATCATTGAATTGTACACTTAAAATGGGTGAATTTTATGATATACAAATTACAACTTAAGGCTCTTTGAAGACTTGCATTCTTGGCTAAGACAGAGCAAGAGGGACTAGATACACCACTTCACGTGAAACAATCAAAAAATCCCAAACAGTATATATGAAACAACTGCTTTTCAAGACTCAGGAAAGATGCAGTCAAGATCGGGGTCCCAGACAGACTGGATACAGATGAGGTGAGCCCTGTGATTGTCCCCCGCTTACTGTCTTGAAGACTTTTCAGGCTTTGGCTCAGGGAAAGGGGACTGAGGTGGAGTCCAGTGGGCCCCCTGACTTTGAGGACACGAAGTTGAGAGTCTGAGGAAACAAAGCAGCCGGAGTTCTCAGTATGGAGTATCAGAGAAGAGTGAGCTACAGAGCCTCAAAGGGTCTCCCTCAAGTATTCAGCATTTGCATGTGAAGAAATTCCCAAGGCCAGGCAAAGAACCGTCTGAAAAGATGAAAAGAGACAGCCAGACTAAAAAAACCTCATAATTCATGGGGCGTCAGGTAGAGTCATTTGGGTAGAGTTGCTTCAATAATGGGGAATAATTAGCCCTCGACTAAATATAAAACTGGTTCCACCTGAGAAATCCTAAGAGCAAGATCCAAAAGGGTCAAACTGTTGCCAAGTAACTTTACTGTTAGAACAAAGCTCGGGAATACTCACAGGAATACAAAAATCTCCAGCACCCAATGAGGTAAAATCACAATGTCTGACATCCAATCAAAAATTACCAGGCATACAAAGAAGCAGGAAAATATGACCCATAATGTGAAGAAAAATGAATCAATCAAAATTCACCCAGAACTGACACAGACGTTAGAATTAGCAGCAAAGAAATTAAAGCAGTTACTATAACTCTGTTTCATATGTTCAAACAGTTAAGTAAAGGCATGAGAGATATTTAAAAAAACAAAAATTGAACTTACGGAAATGAAAACTAGAATGTCTGATATGAAAAATCCACTAGATGAGACTAACAGCAAACTAGATATTGCAAAAGAAAAGATCAATGAACTCAAAGACACAGCAATAGAAACCCTCTAAAATGAAACACAGAAAGAAAAAAGAATTTTTTTAACAAACAAAGCATTGGTGAGCTGTTGGACAATTTTTAGTGGTCTAATGTATAATAATTGGAGTCCCCAAAGGAGAGGAACAAGGGGACAGAGAAATATTTGAGAAATGATGGTTGAAATTTTCTAAATTTGATAAAACCTACAAACCCATAGATCAAACAAGCTCAATGATCCTCAAACAAGAAACAAAGAAAACTGCACCAAGAAACATCATAATCAAATTTCTCAAAACCAGTGATAAAGAGAAAAATCTTCAAAACAGCCACAGAAAAAAAGGAAGCTTTATGTAGAAAGGAACAAGGATAAGGATGAGAACTTATTTCTTCTGGGAAACAATGCAAGAAAAACAATCTGTCAACGTAGAATTCTATAACAAGACAATCTTTCAAAAAAATTAGTCATTAGGGAAATACAAATTATAATTTCAATGAGATGCCACTACATACTTATAAGAATGGCCAAAATAAACGAGACTGGCCACACCAAATGTCGGTGAGGCTTTGGAAGGACTGGAACTCATATACACTGCTGGCGGGAACGTAAAATATTACAACCGCTTTGGTAAACAGTTTGGAGAGTTTCATAAACAGCTTAACATACACTTACCACAGGAGCCACTTATTCCATTCCTTGGAATTTACCCAAGAGGAATGAAAACACATGTCCATAAAAAGATTTGCACATTAATGTTCTTAGTAGATTTCTTTTGTAATAGCCAAAATCTGGAAACAAACCCAAATACCCTGATATTCATATGGGTGAGTGAATAAAGAAATTACAGTCTATCCATATAATAGAACACTACTCAGCAATGAAAGGACATGAACTATCAATACAATAACATGTTTGGTGAAAGAAGCTAGACAAAAAAAGAATTTATACTGTACGCTTCCATTTGTATAAAATTCTAGAAACACAAATGAATCTATAGTGACTGACACAGATCAGGAATTATCTAGGGACAGGGAGAATTGGTGGGAAAGAGGAATTACAAAAGGGCATGAGGAAATTTTGGGGGGTGATGGATATATTCATTGTCTTGATTGTGGTAACAGTTTTACAGATGTATATCTATGTAAAAATAGGTCAAAATTAAACACTTTATAAGCGTAGTTTATTGGGTGTCACTTTTATCTCAATAAAGCTGTTGAAGATAGATAGATAACAGATAGATAGATAGATAGATAGATAGATAGATAGATAGATAGATAGATAAATTTACCTAGATAGATAAATTTAGCCAAAATCAATACCAAAGCATATATCATCATCTAGTCCATTCTAGAACTAGGATACAAGAATAAATCAGAAAATCAGAAATTTGATAAAATATAAATAAGTAAATAAATAAAGACAATTTGTGGTTCTCAGAACTGTTTCGAGATACATAACAACAAGCATATGTGGGGCCAGCCCTGTGGCGTAGCAGTTAAGTTTACGCATTCTGCTTCATCAGCGCAGGGTTCACCTGTTCAGATCCTGGGCACGGACCTACTCACCACTCATCAAGCCATGCTGAGGCGGCATCCCACATAGAAGAGCTACAACTCCACAACTATGACACACAACTATGTACTGGGGCTTTAGGGAGAAAAAAGAAAAAAGAGGAAGATTGGCAACAGATGTTAGCACAGGGCCAATCTTCCTCAAAAGAAAGAAAAAAAATAAAAATTAAAAAAAAAAAACAATAAGCCTATGGATGTGCCTCCAGGAACATGGCAGAGATGGGCTGACGAGGAAACCACAGCTGCCATTGCTGCATCTGAGCACCGCATGCTGGAACTCATCTCTGACGATATTACTACAACCACCAGAACCAACGCCACTTTCCTAAGGAAGTTTTCTAAAAATCACTGCTCCTTCCTAATCCCAAATACCTCTGCCAACAACCATAGAAATGAAAGCTCCATTGATGCCTCATGCTGCCCACTTTTGAGCTGAAATCTCACTCAGGTTCATCCTATTGGTGAGGCCTGGGTCACGTGTCTGTATCCAGCTGCATGCAAGGCTAGGAATTTGAGCACAGCATCCACGTGGGGCAGGAAATCCTCATGACGTATTAGTTTCTCCATGGACAGAAAGGCCATTTGGATGACAATGGGCAGCTACAAATAATGATGGATGGCCACTACAGTTGTTATTCAGAATTAGACCCACGCCAAACTACTAACATTTCCTGAAACATTACTTTCTAGGAAATGAAATTTTGTAAATTTCAATACTTTAAACTTCAGATAGAACACTTCACTTAATTTAATGTTTATAAGTGATGCTAGAGAGGAGGATGATACAGTCCTACTTTCAGAATGGCATCAAAAGAATACGCAATATATTAGGAATAACTTAGATTCATGTAGTCTTTACATTTTTGAGAGATTTTCACATAACTTGCCTGTAATTTCAAGAAGCAGTGTTCACACCTTGGGCAAAACGCAATCAGGTCTCCCAAAATTGAATTAAAGTATTAAATAGCAAGTCTTCCTGATGAAGCAGAATTAACAATTAATGATGTAGAAAAAATGGAGTAGATATACACAGCACAAGAAACACCTTGGCACAACTTGATAAATACATTTAATATTCTCCAGAAACTGATCGAGAAACTCAATCAAGAAAGTATTCGGATTTTGCAAGACCACTTAGGAGAGAAAATCTTCTTGACTGTGGTCGATTCTCTTATAATGGTGAGAGAAGAAAAGGACCTAAAGATGTTTTCAAGGTTTGAGTATGGAATTAACAGAGAAAAAGAACATAATAGGAGCAAATTTGGAGGGAAAGTTAATGAGTTAAATTTGGCAAATGTTAGATTTGAAGGGCCCATGGGTCATCCACATGGAAAGGTTCAGCAATCAGAAGTTTTGGTCTGAAATTTAGGAATCATGGAATCATTACTTTCAGTTCTCAACCTTTATTTTGTTTGAATCTTGTAATAATGAGAATTAGGTTCAAAAAAAAAAGAAATAGTCAAAATTTAAACAAGATAGAAACATGGTTCTCTCTCATATCCATTGAATCCAGGAGTTGGGCTGCTATGAGGCTCTACAGAACAGGGACCCAGCTCCTTTTCTTATATGGCTTCCTTTCCCAAAATTATCTCATGGTCCAGAAGGGTTGCTGAAGCTTCAGCCGTCAAATCTGTATTCCAATCAACAGAAAAGGGAAAGAAAGAAAAAGAGCATGCCCTCTGCCTTTAAAGACACTTCCCATAAAATCACATATCCCTTCCATCTTCATCCCCATTGGCCAGAACTTAGTCAATGACCACAGCTCTCCATAAGAATGGCTGGGAAATACAGTCTTTATTCTCACTACCCATGTACTTAGCTAAAAATCATGGCTTCTTTTACTCAGGAAAAGGAAGAGAACAAGTAGTGGGTGATAATTAGCATTTAGCATATAGACCTTGGAAAAATGGCTCTAACAGTACTATTTGTCCCACCGAAGAAAGCAAGTGGCAACATCATGTGAAGCCAGTCGAACTTGTAAAACAGAAAATCATTCACAATCTTTGGTACCTTCACAATTAGTGACCAATTATTCATGAGTACATAGAGCCACATTGATGGCAATTAAACCATCATAGCACAACCATCCAAGGTCACCAGTCACGAATCACTTTTTATAGGAGCAAATGAAAAAGTCTCAGGCACATGGATAGCAAATATAACATCCTGGATCTGATAGATAATCAGGATATGAAATTATAAATGATGGATGGTAGTGATCAAAAATACAACACTCATTTTGGATAACCAAGTGGTTACCCAAAATGCAGGAGAGCCAGAATGAGTTTCAACAAATAAAACTATTTAAGACAGCGTTCTAAGAACTGTATGCTATTCTGTATCACATATTTCTCTAGGAAAAACTCAAAAGCTATATGCTGCTGTTAGACACCAAAAAAATGGAAAGAAATTTGGAAGAAACATCAATGAGAAAGAAAAAAGGCTAAACCGTGTAAATGGAATAGCTACTATCATTTTTCCTTGCCATCACCTTGACAGTAAAAGGTTCGCAGGGAAGCCCCTGATTTATGGCCCTTCCAGGCAGTCACTGCTGAACAAAGCTACATTGATTTCCCAGGATCCGAGGTGGGGCAGTTCAAGGCCCCCGACAACTGCAACTCACACGTCTATTGGCTGAATATCTACGAATTGGACCTGACTCAAACTAAACTCATGAATGGGGCTCCTCTCGGCCTACCTATCTTATCGAGGACAGATAGAAACCTTTACCTTACCATAAGTCACACTCGTGAGTGCAGCCTGGACTTCTGACCCATCTCTGTGCTGGCTCTCTGGTTTGGAGACCTTAAGACTCTCTTTAAAGATTATGCACCAATAAACTGTATTAATCTTTGATATAGCTGCACCTTTAACTGCTGAGAACAGTATTATTACAGCAAGAAGACGAGGTGAAAGGAATTAGGTAAAAAAGATCAATGCGTTCATTCCTGGGTTTTCCTTAGGTCAGTGTCATTAATAAAGCAAGACTAAAAATTCCTTCATAAAATATTTCCTCTTTCACAGAACATTATAGGGCAAATATGTAGAGAAATAAAGTAGGGACATAGGAAAGAGTAGACCAAAACTTGTTGTCAATGGACATATAATAATCTATGCATGAAGGGAAAGAAGAGAGAGATTAAAAGAGCAGTAGAAAGAAAGAGAGCTAATGTTTTTTTCTTTTTTTTTTTTTTTGAGGAAGATCAGCCCTGAGCTAACATCCATGCCAAACTTCCTCTTTTTGCTGAAGGAAGACCGGCCTTGAGCTAACATCTATTGCCAATCCTCCTCCTTTTTTTTTCCCCCCCTTTTTCTCCCCAAAGCCCCAGTAGATAATTGTACGTCATAGTTGCACATTCTGCTAGTTGCTGTATGTGGGACGCCACCTCAGCATGGCCGGACCAGCGGTGCGTTGGTGGGTGCCCGGGATCCAAACCCGGGCCGCCAGTAGTGGAGCGTGCACACTTAACTGCTAAGTCACGGGGCCGGCCCCGAGAGCTAATGGTTTAATAAATAACTGATAAAGAGGAAGAAAAGTCTGACACCAAAGAAGTGGTAAAGAAAGGAATTGACAATATATTGTAGAAACAAAGAAAAGTGGAAGTCTAAACTGTACAGGTGAGGTGTGTCATTTAAGGGCTTTCTGGAGGAGGTGGCTGAGCTGAGTTTTGAGGGACAAGTAGGAGTCAGTAGAGAGAAGAGCATGTGTGAAGATAGAAAGGTGTGACATAGCAACCCATGTGAGGAACTGTGTGCAAGAGGGGGAGACGGGGGTCAAGGCAGGGTGGGAGCCAGGGTTCGACTAGTCAAGGCAGAGCTAGCATTTTCCTGACAGCTCTAGGGAACTGCTGAAGGAGCTTACGCAGAGAAGTAACATGATCAGATAAGCATTTTAGAAAAACCACTAAAGAGAAGGACACACAGGAATGTGGCCAAAGAGGAGACAGAAGGACAATAATACAGAGGAGAAGTGACCAGATCTTGAACTTAAAGACACTGAGAAAGACTAAAAGAAGGTAGACTCAAGAGGCATTAGGAGATAGAAACTGGGCCTTGTAGACGGACTGGATGAGGGGGTGAGCCGTGTAAGATGATACCATCCATACTTCAGGCTTGAGCAACTCAGTGGCCGGTTTTGTCATTTCTGAAGTATGTTTTCCGGGAGAATGAAGAGGGCTAGGTGAAAGATGGTGAGTTCAGTTTTGATAATGTTCAATTTGAACTGCCTATGGATCATCAGGAGGTGTCAGGAGGCAATTGATTGTGAATCTGAAACTCAGCATAATTCATGCTAAGTGACTCACAGAATAAAACCTAGAGAAATTTAGAGAAAGTGCCCATCAAGGGACGAATGGATAAGGAAGATGTGGTATATATATACACAATGGAATACTACTCAGCCATAAGAAACGATGAAATCCAGCCATTTGTGACAATATGGATAGACATTGAGGGTATTATGCAAAGTGAAATAAGTCAAAGGGAGAAGGTCAAATACCGTATGATCTCACTCATTAAGTAGTAGATAATAACAACAATAAACAAACACATAGAGACAGAGATTGGATTGGTGGTTACCAGAGGGGAAGTGGGGAGGGAGGAGGGCAAAAGGGATAATTTGGCACATGTGTGTGGTGTTGGATTGTAATTAGTATTTGGGTGGTGAACATGATGTAATCTATGCAGAAATAGAAGTATAATGATGTACACCTGAAATTTATACAATGTTATAAACCAATGTTACTGCAATAAACAAAAAATTTAAAAATAAACAAAATAAAATAAAAAATAAATAAAGAATTATACTGATGTGAATAAATTTGTTGAGAATCATCAAAACCACAATATATAAATGAAAAAAATAATACTTACAAGGTATTACTTATGCCCCAAACTGTATGAGCTATCAATCAGTCTTGAGTTTAGTCTGTGGTCCTTCCTCACTAAGGAACTGGCATTGACCCTCACCCAGTGTGACTCGGGGTAGCAGCCTCTCTGAAAGCCGGTCTTTGTTGTTCCAGGTGTGCACCACATTACCCTCGTCCCGTTAGGTTTGACCAGCACTGTGATGTCAGCTTATTTCTAAGCCTGGGCTTTGCTTGCGGAGTCGTGCAAGTCTGAATGCTGAGTCTTGCGTCGTCAGCTCCCATGGATGTCTGCACGGCGATGCTGGCTCTTGGATTCTTCTGTTGAGATGATCATTCTTCAATAGCGAGGGCTGTGTTCTCTTTTTAGTGACGACGGTTTCTTCGTGACATGTCTATTAAATGTAATAGACGATATAAACATGTCTATTAAAGAGATTTCAGTGGCGAGAGTTTCTTCCTTCTAGATTCCCCAGTCGCAACATTATTAATGCCCCTGGAAGTCGCTCATTCAGAAAACTATTCCTGTCTGCTCTGTTCATGCCCAAAATTACATGAATTACACTAAGAACACCCTCTTCTAGGCTGAGTCGTGGCGTCTTTCCTCTCAATTTCTGTCGACCTAAAGGAGCTAGTGTACGGCCGGTGGGGAAAGGCTCCCAAAAGCCATCTGTTCGAGTTCTAGGTATATGGGTCCCCATCTTCTGCCCCCTCAGGTGACGCAGCAGTGAGTCAGCAAAAAACAAAGATCACGCTCCCAACTGCTTGTTTCCTAGACTCACTTAGGATTGTGTAGACAGACTGCGCACTGCCAATCACTGTTAAGAAGTGCTTTTCTCTCCTCTTGATTGCCTCACCAGTAAGAAGCGAGAATGCACGTGGGTCCTCCAGAATGGGGGAAAGCTGGGTTTGGAGCATCTGTCCAATCTTCCCGCAAAGTTAAATATAGCTACATAGACAAGGAAGATGCCTTTCCTAATGACTATCCAGTTGGAGATTCGAACCCTTATTTCTGTAGGACTCCAGTACCTTTAGAACCTGGACGTCGAGTCAAGACAGCATGGTCTCTGGCGTCGGATTCCCCAGGCTCAGAGCTGGGCTCAGCTTCTTGGCAGCTGTGTGGCGTTGAGCAATTTACTTCACCCTGCTTTAGCTCAGCTTCCAAATCTGTAAAATCGGGAGAAGAATAAAACCTAGGTCGTGATGTTGATGTGAGAATTAAATGATACGATGTTATCGAGTGTTTATAACAGTGCCTGGCATACAGTAAGCACTGAATAAATGTTAGCTATTAATTTAAAGAAAGATTTTTTCTTGTATTTTTGATTTGTTTTTTGCATTGCTTGGTTGGTTGGTTGTTTTCTTTTTTAATGAAGATTGGTAGCCAGTGCTGCCAGATGGAAACCAGGGAAGGGTAAACAGCAAGGGGTCTTCACGCATGGACACACACCAGGCCCTGCTCCACCGTTCCAGGCAGTGACCCATCAGTATCTGTCACTCAGGGAAGAAGGAAGCACAGTGGCATATCCCGGCACCCAGAGCATAGCATCTCCCTGCACGACAAGCAGCTAGGCTGGAACAAAGCCAGGGGAGGAATGCATTCTCTTTGGAAAAGAAAAATCACAGCATGTCTTCCTACTTTGACAGCCCAGGGAAAAGAGGCAGCTACACAGAATAGTGCCACACGTGCACTTTGAGGTCTTCCAAGGAAAGGCAGCCGAGAAGCAACACCCGATGACTGTGCAAAATCCCTACTTACGTGTTCACCCAGAGCTTCGACCCTCACCCGGAATGTGCTGTAAAAAGGAGAGGATTTTGACTGTTGTTCCCTGATAAGGCATAAAATTCTTTCTTTCTTCCTGGATCTGGCTCGTGCTGCTGCAGCTGTAACAGAAGAAGTCCTCTGAATAAGAATGCTCCCATCGTAACCTGCATATGTTCACCCCTCTAAGAATGCTGTGTGTGAACCCTTTTTAGATTCCCGAAATTTTTATCAACCACAAAGGTAGCAAAATACAATTTAACCCGTCATTAATTGTTATAAGCAGATTATAAACAGTGGTTAGAGGTAGAAACTGAGAAAAGGGGAGAAAGAAAGGAAAAGAGAGGCCATCGACAGAGAGAGAGAAATACAGAGAAGAGGGAAGGAGCACACACCATTTAAGAAGAAAAATGGGAGCTAATATTTATGCAGGGGTTCACTTTCTCTCTCCCTTCAGACGATAGAACGTTTATTTAATGAGTCTCTCTCTCTCACTTGTCAAGCAAAACAGCTGCACCTTCTGGGCCTCTGTCTCAGGGAAGGAACTGAAGTGTCTGGTCCCCACAAAGCTTCCTAAGTTGGTATCTCAAGTATATTGCACAGGGAAAGCAAAAATCCCAAACACACTAACCAGAGTCTCCTCCATCCCAAGAGTTGCCTGCGCCATCTAGTGGCAGCATGTAAGATAACCTCCAAGAGGTTATCGATGGAATCGCTGGAGCTTCTGACCTTACTTTCTGCGGGTAGAAAGACCTCAACTACCCACCCAGTCACAGGATGTCAGTGCTGGGAGAGACCCTAGCGAGACCAACGGTCTCGACTCTGGCTGCGCAAGAGAATCACACGGAGAGCTTTTAAAAAATACATCAGTACTTGACTCTTGCGCCCAAATACTTATTGAAATAAAAAATTATTTTCTTCAAATAAAATGAATCGGAATTTCTGGGAGTCAAGGGAATTGGTATTTTTTAAAAGCTCTCCAGGTCGCTTAAGGTGAATCCAGCCTTGAGACTCTCTGAGCTAATCCAAGCCCTCCATGTTTTAACGTGTAGGAAGGAGGAAGGAGCTACCTTCTCTTTCAGTTGCCAGAGGAGCAGAGATGGGGACCAAGGCCCTCACCCAAACTGAGGTCTTGTTAGACAAGGTGAAAGTCGGGATACTGCAGCGGGTCAGGGCAGGAGGGAGGCAGGAAGCCCATCCCGACGGGAACTGTGACTACCTTTATAGCTGCTCTCTGCTTCTCTCCTTTTTCTCTCCCCTGTCCTGAAATATGCCCCCAAAATGTTCAAACTACATATGCAAGCTGTATTCATTTGAAAAGACGCTTTTACAATAAAAAAGTGTAAACCTCCAAAAATAAATAGAATGTGGGTATTTTTTGGCATTTTTATTACATTTTACATATTATATTTATTAAACACTTTTTGTGTGGGTGAGGAAGATTGGCCCTGGGCTAACATCTGTGCCCATCTTCCTCCACTTTATATGGGACGGTGCCACAGCGTGGCTTGACAGGTGGTGTGTTGGTCTGCGCCCGGGATCTGAACCTGTGAACCCCATGCCACCTAAGCAGAGCACGTGAACCTAACCACTGCACCACCAGGCCAGCCCCTAAACTTCTTTTTAACAACTTCTATATGCACAAATTTTACTGGCATTAGGAGGTATAAAGATGAATTCTTCTTTATTTATACCTAGCCTCACTTCAAAAGACGTTAGGAACAAAAGTAGATATAAAACAGTAATTTTTAAAAACTTGAAATCAGAGTGAAAGGTAATGAGGACCATATAGTAAGATAAAATCAGGAAGAGTTAGCACACAGGAATATATTCCTTACTTAGATCTTACACAAATTCTGCTGAGCTATTAGAGCTAATAAAAAAGAGGGGAAGATATGATCAGTTACAAGATTCCCATTTCCCGTTTGATAAAAACAGACCAGTTGCTCGGAATAACAGTAGTTTTCTTTGACAGGAAATACACAAGGTAAATAAATAACACAGAGTTATTAGATGGAGATAAGTGCCATGAAGGCAAATATAGCAGAAGAAGGATAGGAGTTGAGCATTAATAGGGTGCAGGGAAGATGTTGAGGCTCCGAGCTGTGCAGCTGTCTGCACAGTAAGTTTATTTCTTGCTCACGTGAAGCCCTGTGCAGGTCGACGTGATGATTCTGATCCGTATGGTGATTCAGGGCACCGGGCCTTTTCCGTCTTGTGGCCTCGCCCTCCCCCAGTTCCTCAGGGTTCTTCTCTCCATTCAGCTGGAGAATGCGGAAAGAGAAAGAGGGTAGGGAGGGCACATACTCCTCCACCTGCTGGGACAGGTGCCATCCCCTCTCATTCCAATGGTGAGAACCAGCAGATGGCTCCATCTGGATGGGGCAGGGCTGGGGAATGCAGACAAGTGGTATGCCCAAGAGGAAGGGAAGAATGTACACACAGATGAGCAATAGCAGTTCCCGCCACAACCACGCGGGAAGCTACTGCAATAATCCAGAGGGAAGATTATGCTGATCAGGATCAGGGTGATGGCTGTAGAGCTGGTGAAAAGTGAAAGGATTCCGGATACACCCTGAGTTAGAGCTGACAAGGGTTACTGAGGAATTGGATGTTAAGTGTGACAGAACCAAAGGGATCAAGGTCAAAGCCAAGGTGGACGAGCACAGGCAATCCCTGAGAGGACTCGATTTGCCTGAGTCAATTCCTACGTGGGCTTTTACTTGGGGCCAGAGGAGGAGGAAGGTTTTGTTCAAGGACACCTGGGAACAGAGGCAGGAAATATCGATAACAAGACGGTGGCTCTTCTTGGGCCAGGAGGTTCTTCTGAAAGACGGATGGAGGACTTGTTTCCACAAAGGGCTCTGGTGACGGAGACATACACAGTTTTCTTAAATCCCTCAAATAGCGAAATGTCGAATGGGAAAGTTGAGCATTCTCTCATGCAAATCATGGTGCCCAGGGGGCAGCAGCTGCCATAGACACTTCTGGTGCATTGGCAGTGCCCTGCTGGGCTGAACTTTTCTGGTGAGGAACGTATGTAAGACGTACTCCAAGAAATACTTGGTATAGGGGACAGGCATTTTGGTAATGACGAGGATCTGAATTTCTGAGAAATAATGAAAATATTTTGTATTCTTCACCAATTTGCCCTCATTTAGCAGGAAGGAAGGAAGGAAGGAAAGAGGGAAGGAAGGAAAGAAGGAAGGAAGGAAGGAAGGAAAGAAGGAAGGAAGGAGGGAGGGAAGGAAGGAGGGAAGAAAGGAAGGGGGAGAGAGGGTGTAAGAATGAACTTGTGGTACCTTATTCCCCCATAACACACACACTGACTCACACATATACCCACACTCACCCATGCACACACCCACTTACACACACAAACTCACTACACACACGTGCTCACACATACCTCTAGCAAGTAGTGAATTCTGAGCTCCATAACGAAGAAGAGAGATGTAGCAAATAGAAAACAAAGAAAATGAAAGTTGCCCCCACGCTAGACGCTTTTCTTCATATATTTTGCTTCCAAAAGTCTAAGCCCATTTTGGGGACGGGGATATGAAAGAAGATTCTCCTGAAGAGATTAAATATGCAAGCCAGAAAGGTGAAGATAGAAGGATTTTTCCTGGATTAAACGAGATTTTCCTCAACTGGAAGGGGCAGGCGGGAAGAAAGCGCAGTGTGGCTAGAGGGGCGGAGATGGAGGGTGTACAGATCGTTTTTCATTAAAATCTTGATATTTTGTTCATCACGGATTTTTTTGCATTAATTTAGATTTCTTAAATTTTGCATTAAAATATGATTTATGTGGTGCCTGAGCCCCGTGGCACCCCCTTAGTCCCAGTCCTAACGCCTGATGAAGCACGTCACAGATTGACGCCAGGGCTCCCAGCACGCCACACCACTGGACCCAAAGTGCCATCTAGTGGGATGATGGACACCCCGTGGTAACTGCAGTGGACAGACGGCCTACAAATAAACAGGCTCCTCTGATGCCCAAAATTTTGCACTGCGTGTGAACTTTGAACTACGGGGTTAAGACAACCGTAAGAAAGAAGGAGGTTGATAGCGAAACTGAGGTTAGGAATAAAAAATGAGGTACAGTTCTGGTTTTTGCCCTTTTGAGTTCATAGACTGATATTCGCATCTATTTTACCAATAATTCTCAACCCTGGCAGCGTATGGGCATCACCTGGAGTGCTTTTAATATATACCGAAGGTGGAGCCCCACCCCAGGGGTTCTGATTTAATCGGGATGTTTTAAAAGCTCCCAGGTTACTCCAACAAGCAGCCAGGCTGAGAGCATGGCCTGCGCCATCGGAGGTCAGAGGTGCACGACCTGTGCGCTCTGACGGTTAAGCCTAGCAGAGGCTCAGCCAAACGCAGCCTCCCCACTGTTTTCTCTCCCTCCCCTCTTATGTGACTTCAGAACAAATCTCAGGGAACACTGCAGTGAAGTATAAAACACAACTGACCTCACCACAAAAAGTTAGAGAGCTCGGGAACAAAGTGAAAACCAATTTAAAAGAGTCCCTTCACCTAAAGCCCATAGGGTGTCAATTCTTTAAAAAGTGTGTTTGCATCTGTGCAATCAATTTCTCAAGATGCCAAGGCCATTTTATAGTTAGAGAGAAGTTAGGAAATAAAGAAAACACAGAATAAAATGGCACGCAACTGATTTTAGTTCTTTCTTATGAAATTAATTTTTTGTCATAGCTTAACTGTTTTCTCTATGCAGCATACCCTGCGCCTTTACCTCTTAAAGCCAAGAGTAAAGCACACCTCTCTACTCTGTGTTGACACGGGCCTGGTTTAGACAAGGTTAACTCTGGTTTTCAAGGTGTTTATAGTCTCATAGACCGTTGGTAGCCCAGCGTTCAGCATCATGGCGCCATGACGGATGTCCCTGAAATAGCTTGTGAACCAGGCTACAACTTCAGACAGCTTTATTAACCCATCTGTTCACTCATATGAATGAAATCATTCCTCCGCAAACTACAAATGGCTATCAGCTCAATGACAGCGCTGCAAATGAGATGTTCAACTTGAAAGAGCATTTGCCTGCCTCCAGGGAGATGTTTCTGCCAGGATAAGTAGAACCAAGAGCAAACTGAGAAAGAAGGACTTCCTCTGCTTGCTGAATAAAACCTACAACCAGCTGATGAGTGAGCGAGAGAAAGAGTTAACCAGAAGGTGACGGAAAGGTATCGTAAGGGTCAAAAATATCCTTCTACCTATCTACCCAGGCACCAAAGAACCCCAAAATCTGTCATTGGCACTGGATTTCTTTGGATGATATAGCGCCATCTACCTGTAGACTATGTAAATATACATACTTATACATCCATGTAAAGGCTAAGGCATTGGCCCTAGGAACTACGTCTAACTGAATTGTTCATATCACTCAGAAACACTGAGCACCTGACTTGGAGAAAGATTATGCAGAAAGGATGGTGAATGGGACAGAAAAAAAAAAACACTTTACTACTCTATAATTTGATCTAGGATTCACCCAGCCTGTGTCCTTACCACAGTCTTCTGCTGACCCCACTCCATTCACCTCCAGTGAAGCCACCAGTCTGCCCTCTATTTGAAAACCTATTTGAACACCATCTTGGGGAAGCAAATGATGAAAGATGACTTGGAAACCCAACAGAGAAGGCATTCTTCATCTTGAACCCACAGAGTGGGGTCCATGAACTTAAATCGAATTTAAAGGATAAATAGAATTTAAAGGATCCATGAACGTAAATAGAAAAAAAAATTAAATTACATCATTCATTTTCACTAACATCTAACTAAAATTTAGTATTTCATTTAAATACAAATGCAGGTACCAAACCACAGCAGGATCAGCAGTATCTGTAATTTTGTCTCAGAGAGAATTTATTGATATTTTTACTTCTCATTGCAGTTTTTGCAGATATCTTAAAAAACTGCACATGTCATTAATTTAGATTTATGATGATTGTTAGGCCGCCATTAGATTCTGTTATTTAATGTGTAATAAGAAGCACACATATTACTATACCACAATTTTTAAATTATGTTGATAACTGTATTTCAATGTGATGTGTTTTCTTGGAATCCTGTGTATTTTATACTGTGTGTTTAAAAACACTATTCTGAGGAGGAGTGAAAGGCTTCACCCGACTACCAAAACAGTCACAACACAAAAAAGTTAAAAAAAAAAATGTGAAATAGAGAACTATCTCCTTTCATTGTAGTTACTGGTAATTAGATTTTGGGGTACTCTTACTACGTATCCCAAGATATATAATCCTAAAATTCATATCAGCAAGGCAGGTAAGAAACAAAATATCCTGGACCAAGTTCTTTGTGACCAGTGGCCCTCTGGGCTTCCTAGTGGAGGACAGAAGGCACACATACTCTATGCTTCATCCAAATAACACATTAAAAGTTATTTTCTGCAGATCATCAAACTTCAGTGATATGAAATGCTTTCACTTGCATTTTTTAAACAAGAAAAGAAATTGTCCACTACCCATTCACCGTAGCTGTCCTATTTCTGACTGCTGCAGTGACTTGCTGGAGGACTAGGGCAGTTAACTTAACCTTTTGGAACTTCTAGTTCTCTGTATGTAAAAAGCGTAAAGCTGTGGATCATTAACTACAGAACTACGTCTAAAGGTTCTCCAGCCATCAAATACTGCTGTTGCTTATAACACATTTAGAGACTTCCGAATGATGAATGTTATAGAATTCCAGAGGGATAATGAAGCCTGATTCCTGGCGATTGGTATATCGGTTTGGCCTCAACCTAAATTCGCAGCAGCCTCCTTTGTGGCCTTCAGCCCTGCCAGCAGGTCTTGGTTACCTGCTGCTCCCCATACCACAGTGCTGGGTACTGCCAACAGCTCAGCCGCACTCTGATGAGCTTTGTCACTTCCACCCTCAAGTCTCCATGCAGGCCCTGCTAAGAAGAAGGAAGAACTGAGAGAGTGGATAATACGAGTATTCCTCAGGTTAACAGGCTTGAGGGAAGGCCTGGCCCTCCAACAGAAGATGCTCCCAGAGGAGAGAGGCATCCGCAGCTCCCTGGTGCTGACAAATCTGCTCAAGGTGACCTCGCATCTCTTTCCAGGAGGGAATCATTGGAGACTTGATGCCCTAACGGTGGTGGCAAGGTAGTAATCGCCCATTGTCACGGTACGGTCAGATCACCAGGGAGAATTAAACGAACCCACAGATATCAAATGCACACTTGTACAACCAGTGCAATTCAAATACACCCAACATTTAAATCATTCCTGTGGGAACTCAAGACAGGCAGTAATTACATCACCCAAAGAAACAAAACACTCTCTTCCAACCAATTAAAGTCATTCAAGTCAATTATTCAAACAGTCCTGCCAGTACACAATTCAAACATTCACATCAAAAGAATTTGTTTATAAACTGACTAATCCAGAAATTAGCTCCCTGGAAACATTATAAATTGTCCCAGTCCAGGGCACCACTAGCCCTCAAGGGAATTTTCCAGCTTTGCTCCCATATTCTGCATCTTATAGATGAGGAATACAGGGACCTTGGAGTTTGAAGGAACTTCTCTGAGACAAGAGACTTCTGAAGCAGAAACAGGACTAGACTCCCAAGCTAGGGCTCTGTGGACAATGTTCTTATTTCACACACACAGACGAAGTGTCAACTTAGCTTTCTGAGAATTACATTAGCAAACCAACAAGTTCATCAGGTAAACGTGTAAAGTGTGGCCCAAATTTTAGATGATGGTTCAATGGTACAGAAACAGAACAATCCCACTTTCAATTTTCCAGGGAATCCAGCTTTTGTTACTCACAGCCATGGCTCATCATTGAAGGAAGAGAGCTTCTCTTCTTGTTTTTGATATATCCTGTCACCGCTAATTAGGCCAATAAGCACCCTTCTTCATAACCCCACTACCTTCCACAAGCATCCTGGAACCCCCTCTCTACGGACATGATCCACTTAACTCCACAACCAGATCCCCAGGAGCTCAAGTGGCAGCGGGTAAGTTTAGATGTTAACATGCCTCTTTTTTAAGTTTTCAATTCTGCAATCAAAATGCTGTTGTAAAATCACTTAGGACATAATTTATTTATTACAGTCATATGCATGTATTTGATGCAAAATTATTTCGTACAACCTATGCTGAGATGGATCTACTTAGGTCACATAAATCCACAAAGAGAAGCACACCATGGCTGTGAGGAGAGGAAAGGGGGGATTATGCACAATTATAATCTATACTGGGGACAGTTTGCGGTCAGAGGTAAGTCTATAAACATAAGGCATACCCTGGTAATCTTTGAGAATATCACTACAAGAGACAAGGCTCCAGCTCTAAGAGTTCTCCTAAGTGCTATCCTGAGGGCAGAACAATGCTGATATGCTGATGACATAACACGGAGAGCACTGATAACAGCTGAATCACTCTTCAACAGAAGCAAGGTTGTGTATAGTTTCTTTCTTCCTTCTTTTCTTCCCTTCTTCCTTTCATCCTTTCTTGTTTTTTATTTTCCTTCCTTTTTTTCTTTCTTTTTCTTTCTTTCCTCGTTTTTTCCTTCCTTCCTTCCTTCCTTTCATTCTAATGACAGTTTGAGGAAAAGCAAGTATGACTGAGGTCCTGCAACTGGTTTATGGCTCTGTCTCCTCATTTTATGATTTTTGGCTTAAACTAGATTTCCATATCCTTGATTGCGCCTTACAAAATATTTATTAACTTGCTCCGGTGACCTCTGAATTGGAAATGTCAAAGTGCTAGCAGACCGATGTGCCAGGGAAGGGAAGTTTCTCTCCTACTCACAGATGACAGTGGAGCAGCCCTGTCTCTGGATGGCTCCACTGCTGTCAAGTCAACATGCAGGAGGAAAGCATTCATTCCTAAGATATGTCAGTGCCAACCACATCCACCTGTCCTGTACCCAACCAGAGACTCGGTCCCTCCTCTGGAAAGTCCTGCAGCCAGAAATTCAAAACAAAGTCATCAGCAGTTGAACGCCTCACTCCTCAAGTCAAACTAACTCCCCAGAGGTAAGGAGTATCAGTTGGGAGAGAGAAGGGAGGACCCCTTTCCCTTTAAACCCTGGGGTGTATATTCTTCAGTCCTAAAAGGTAAGTAAAGATTTCCTTCTGCAGGGCTGTTTGCACTGATCTAGGCCTCAGAGATAAGATTCCCCATCACCCACAAATTTGCAGTGTAGACCAAATAATCTTTCCAATGTTAAAATAATACGTAATTTTCTTACTAAGCTCTCCAATGAACAAATTGTAATAATCCTTAATAATCTATTGCATCTTCAATTTCCCAGCTTTGTGTGAAAGTAAGGATTAGAGGGATATTCATGAAAACTATGAATCTGCAGTCCACTAAGCCTTCTCTTAGCTTTGCCAGAAAAATCTCAGTAAACCTACTTGGGGAAAAATGTTCACTTTTTTTTCTATAGGACATAAAAAATTAACATTTCTACCATTTTTCTGGCTATGAGATGCAATTAGAAATTTAAAAAAAGTAAAAGGGATGGGGAGTGGGAAATGGGATATAGGCAGAGCGGCAAACGAATTTTTAACCCACAATTCCCAAAGGAAAACACGACTTTCCCAAGAGAGAACTTTCAGTTATTGCCCAAAAGATGGGTGGAATTTGCACAGTCACTGATAAAACCATTGGTTTATTTCTGCTCACAATGGAAAGCGATGGTACCTGTACACAGAACAATCACTACCACAGCAGGCGCAGCAGGCATGGATAGAGGGAATAGGCAGCATGCCAGCAAGGAGACGGTTGGAAACCCACAATCTGTCAGGCCCTGGAAGGGAAATGTGGTCATGAGCATTCAGCCTGCAATCAGAAACAGAGCTTTGATGGTACGGGTCTGAATGAGAATCACGGGCCCAGACATATGTCGTCATCCTTCCTCACTTTTCAAATAGAAAAGATATTTTCGCTCCAACTATGGCACTGGAGACATTATAATAACACTTTGTGTTGACAACTGGCTGGTCTCCCAGCTAAACCAGAGGAGGTGTGTCTTTTCCTCCAACACGGAGGGAAAGTTACACCCATGATCTAACAGACAGCATGATTCAGTCCTGATTTTTTCTTTTCTTTTTCTTTCCTCTCTTTCAACCTTGGAGGATAGCCAATTTGTGCAGCTAAAAAAGAATAATGCAAGCAAGCCAAAGAAAAAGGTTGTAGAGCAAATCAGATACTTAATAAAGAAAGGAAAAGGCCATTTCAATGCAGATTCAATTAGTTTCAAGTCTGAAGGTTTCCCGCAGGTCCCAGCACAGGCCTGTGAGTTATACTGAGTGAGGTTCAGATGCCCTTTTTTTAAAGAACTAGGTCATATCCCTACGGTGCCTGACTCAGGCAGGAAAACTGATTTAGTGGCCTAATTCCATTCTCAAAATTGGAAACTCCAGTGCTGCACTGGCGCCTTCTGGGCATTTTCCTGACATTTCACTGAGGCTAAACTATTCTCCATTTGGCTTTTTACAAATTGATACGTGTAGCTGGGAGCACAAACATGTGTAAAGGTAAATTTACTATCCAAACACTTGAATGAGGAAAGACAAAGTGGGGGAAAAAGAAAACTAAAAAAGAGGAATCAGACTTAGCTTTAAAGAAAGAAAAAGGGCTCCACCATGTACGAAACAACACCTGAAATAATCTTAGACATAAAGACAGCACGTCATTCAGAGAACGCCCATGCCAAGGGGTGGCTTGGAGGAACCTTAGTGTAATTTCTATCAACCTCCTCATCCCTCATTCCTTACTACTCACAATGGATGCTTTCTCTGTCTTATGTAACATGTTTTCCAAATGCAGGTTCAGACAAGCCCATTCTGTTCTCCACTCCCTGAGACAGCCTGAGCCACTCCCATGTCTAAGTTACTGAGCTGTCACAAAATTCAGATGACTCAGATTTAATCTGTTCTATATCAGGGTCCATCTGTCACTTGTACCAGCTAGTCGTAAGACACCAGAGTGCAAATCCCCCTACTGAATATCCAAATGGCTGAGGTCTGAGGGCAGGAGAGAGGTGACAACAGGCTGGCAGGGAAGAAGCTGGGGGCAGTGGGAGGGTTACATCTAGAGCCACATGAAAGGCAAGCAGAGAGGCACATTATTCCACAGATCCTTCTAAGAAAGTGACGTATAGATTCTTTAAGGAAACAAGAGCGTAGAAGGTGAAGAATATTCTTGAGCTAGACTTTATTTCCAGAAATTGTAACTAGGGACAAAGATGTGCTTCAGTTTTTTCTGTGTGTTTGGGGCAGGATTCATGCACAGAGTAAGGATTTAAAGTAAGCCAGAACAGCCACCGGTCCTGTTTGAGGCTTGGTCCCTGCGACTCTGACACAGAGACTTGCACGTCAGAGGGTCTTGTGGAGTGCCCTCCTGAATGAGGGCTGTGGAGAGGCGAGGAGGCACGTGGAGCAGATGGAGAAGCTGACCACAGTGCAGCTGCAAAGAAGCCCTGCCCGTCCCATAGGGAGCTCTGGATCTCAGATGTCCCTTCAGTGTCCCCGATTGGAGCAAGGGTTCTGGACACTTGTACTCCCCAAAAATGACCAATCATTAGATGCTCTTCAAAGACACTGTTAAGAAAATAAAAAGACAAGTTACAGCCCGGGAGAAAAACATTTACAAATCACATATCTGATAAAGGACTTGTGCTCAGCAGATATAAAGAACTGTCAAAGCTATTAAGAAAACAAACACCCTAATAAAAAGAGGGGCACAGGATTTAAACAGGCATATCATCAAAAAAGATAAATGGTTTTCAAATAAGCATATGAAAAGATTTTCAAGAGTGTTAGTGACTAAGGAAATTAAAACCACAAGGAGATACTACTACAAATCCACTAGGATGGCTAAAATTAAAAGGACTGAACACGCCAAGTGTCGGCCAGTACGTGAGGGAACTGGAACTCTCATACACTGCTGGTGGGAATGTGAAATGGTACAACCATTTTGGTAAACAGTTTATTAATTTCTTAAAGTTAAACATACACTTAATATACTACCCAGCCATTCCACTGGTATTTACTCAAGAGAAATGAAAGCGTACATCCGTACAAAGACTTGTACACGTTACTAGTACCTCTGTGTGTAATAGCCAATAACTGGAAATAACCCAAATGTTCATCCGCAGGTGAATGGAGAAGCAAATTGTGTATGTCTACAGAATGGAATACAACTGAACGGTAAAAAGAAATGAACTATTGATACCTGCAATATGAATAAATCTCAAAATAATTATGCTGAGTGATAAAAAAGGAGGAGCACATAATATATTATTCTATTTATATAAAATTCTAGAAAACAGTAATTCTAGTCTGCAATGATCACCTCTTGCTCACCTTTACTTAGCTCATTGCTCTACTTCCTTCCAGACTCAGCTCAGATACCACCCGCCAGGACCCTCCCCGACGGCCAGGGCTGGGTCAGGTACCCGCTATGAGTTCCCACAGTTTCCTGCACATCCTACAGCAGAACGTTTATGTATATCGTAATCATCTGTTTACCTGTTCATCTTCTAACCAGACTGAGAGATACTTTAGATCAGAAACCACACCTTTTATTTTTGTATTCCCAAAACCTGGAACACAACAGGCGCTTCAGAAACATCCTCGTGAAACACTCACTGGAAAAACGAGTAAATGAGACAATGAATAAACAAAAGAACCAACAAATGAATCAGAGAGTATAATTTGAAGGTATTTCAGATGCCCAACCCTTACATATCCAGGCAGGGCCAGACTTGTGTATAAACAAAATATGTGGAAACAGACATAATGTGAATTTCACAGACGAATATAAAAGGTTTGTCTCTCACCATATACATCTGCATTATTTGAACTCTACCCTTAAATATTCAGAGCAAGAGAAACACAGGTTTGGAGCAGGAGGGATAAGTTAGGAATTTATGATGGAGGGTGGATTACGAGGAGGTCTGAGTAGCCAAGAGACAGCACTGGAGCCTTGATGTCAGCGGGGGAGGGAGGGGGGAAAAGTCTTGAGGGCTGGAGGCTTCTGGGTGGAGGAAGGGGGATAATGTGTGGTTCAGCATACCGGCCCTCGAGTCAGAGGTCTGGGGTCACCACTTGCCCAATGGTGGCCCTGGAAAAGTGACAACATTACACGTGATTTTCCTCACGTGTAAAAGCAGGATATTAATAGTAGTGGCTACTCGTGAGACTGTTCCAGGGACCCAAGGACATAACTCAAGTAAAGTGTTTGACACACAGCCAAGGCCAGAAAACAGTAGATGCTGCTACTAGGAAGGGGCTGTGGACCAATCTCCCCTTCTTGGCCCTTTTGTGGTTCTGCCGACAACACCAGATGCTCTGGAAGGTTTATGAGCCTTTACACACAAAGTGACAGCAAACCCCCGGTCCCCTCAGCACTGCTCTGCCTGGCCCCTGGCTTTATTAAAGAGCTCTCAGTCAGGCCCTGAGATGAAAAGGTGTGAAGCAGAATCATGCTGCTTGAAGAGCATCAAGTTAAAGTTTTAAAACTTGGCAAGGACTTGTCCTGACTAGTTGTTCTCCACCTTGCTCAAACATGTTGAAACTTGTGGTTGAGAGGTATTTAGGTTAGATCTAAGAAAGAACTCCTGTAAATACGAGGATATTAGAAACCCTAATCGACTGCCAAAAGAAGTTATGACTGCTCCTTTTCTGGAAGGATCTCAGATGAAACATCTACCTGTAAGTTCAGGGTATATTAGGTTAGCATGCACAGACACCTCTCTCCTTCTTTTCTTTCTTCTTCCTCCCTCCCTCCCTCCCTTCTTTCCTTCCTCCCTTCTTTCTTCCTTCTTTTCTTTCTTTCTAACAGTAGCCCAGGAAATACTTTAGGAACCTCAGTGCATCAAACATAAAATGGAGGGTATGATAACTTACCGAATTTCTGTCTACTTGTTACCACGTAAGCACCATGGATTTTGTATTCAAGATCTTCTCTCTCTCTCTCTCTCTCACCAGCATTTCTCAAACTTTAGTCTGCAAAAGAATCATATGAAGAAACTTGTTTCTAAAAAATGCAGACCCAGCCCAACCTTCCTGAATCAAATCTCTGGCAGTGAAGTCTGAGAATCTGTATTTTGAATAAGCTCCCGAGGGGCACAACGTATGAGAATTACTGCCCTAGAACTAGAAGTTACCCTGGGAAAGTGTTGTATAACTGTGGATTTCACATCCTTTCACTCAGAGGGGCAAGAAATTAGCCTGAGAATTTGTTTTCGTGTTTTGTGTGTGTGTCCTGTTTATTTATTGTATTGAGGTCACGTTGGTTTATAACACATAACCTTCAGGTGTACATCACGGTATTCTGACTTCTGTATAGACTGCATCACGTTCACCACTGGAAGTCTAGTGCCATCTGTCACCGTAGCCTGAGGATTTGATCCTGGCTTTCTGAGCCAGCTCCGAGAGCAGCCCTGGACCCAGGCTTTGAGGCTCAGCCCCGGTGTTGTGACGACGGCAAAGGAGCCAGCTCCTCCCGCAGCGACAGTGCTGGCACTTGCAGCCCTTTCCTCTGCACCCCAGCCACCAGCTGACCAGTAACGTGGTCAGTACCAGATGCTCCTAGGGGGCAGCGGCAGGGTGAACCCGCTGGATTCTTGACGCTCCCTTCTAGGTCTGTAAGTTATACTGCCAAATCCTCGGTGCCCTGAAGTGGCAGCTTCTCCCGCCTCCTATCATAAAGTATAATCCACTCACATAGCTACTCACCCACACCTCTGAACTCTCGCCTCTTACGGCAGGTAGAAAGGAAAAAGTAAGTGCAAATAACGTGGCTACCAGGCAACTCGGAAAACTCTGAAGTTTCTCCTTCAAACGATTGAAAAGTACCTGCCGTGAGGCGATTGTGAAGCTTAAAAGAGGGACTACAGGGGCCAGAGGGTCTCTCTGTTGGTCACCTTCCCTGCCAGGAGTAGACTGCCCGACATGCCAGGAGGGCACCTCAGAGTGGGACAATGATCTCCAGGCTTCCGTAAGACAGCGTCTCGCTCCACAGGTGAGCTTCGCGTGGCAGAGAGGGGATGGAAGCACACGTGACCACCTGAACAATGATTCCTTGTGGCGAGAAGGCTGCTCTGGTAAGAAATCCTATAACAGACGCTTCCCATCTCTACCTTCATCATGTATCTTAAGCATATAGAGAAATGCGGACCTGCGTAACTTTAACAACACCACATAAGTACATATTTTCAACAATAAAGAGGAAAGCCTCTTTTGCATTTTGCTGGTAAGGACATGGACTAACACTGTTGATCAAGATCCCTCTCAAACGTTAAGTGTAGAGAGGAAAAAAACAGTTTAAACGTTTATACAGTTTTACCAACTTTCTGTACTCACAGTCTTCCCGAGGAAACCTCCCGAGGAAACCCCAGCACATCTGTGCTTCACAGAATGGCAGCTCTCACTCAGCAGGTGCATTTAGAGAAGGGGATCTGTCAGCACACTAATGACACTCCTGCTGTGGGAGGGAGGAGACGCTGCCAGCACCACGGGCAGTACTATCCCCGGGAGATTAAGAGTGTGCCGCGTGGTGCACCTCTGCTCACGCTCTGGTTTCCTCCACTGGCAGCAGCTCCTGTCAATCCATGAACTCTGCACTATGAACGAAACAGAAAAATGACTTCAGTATCACATGGTCCCAGCTGGATGTCAAACCAACAGCACGATGACAGTAAACTCCAGCATAGAGAACTCTCACTGTACACTCCTTGGAGCTGAAAAGCAAACAGGTACTCTCCACAAAAGATGTGACACTTAGGAGAAAAGGGAAAAAACTAAAAGGTATTTGCCTGATTTTGTGCATGTGTGTTTTGTTGTGTTTTTGTTTTTGAGAGAGGGGAGAACTTTCTAGAAAAAAGAAAGACTATGGAGTCTTATGATCTGTCTTCTACCATGGGTCAATGACCCAGTTGAAGAAGGTTCAAGGGAATATGTAGGAGGAAGCAGAGAAGGCATGTTTGCTAGGGGACCAGAGGCAAAGGGAAGACCACAGAAACTGAAGAATGTTGACCCTCTGATAGTAGGCATGTGGTGTCAGTTACTAGAACTTCCATTGTGCACTGGGGACCACTAACTGTCCATCAGTCAGTCCCCCGCTTCCTTCATTGTGGCTGAGCACACAGCACTCACTCAGCAAGACCTCATTTCTCAGCCTCCCAGGCACCTGGAGCGGCCTGTGACTCAGTTCTCACTGGTGCATCGTGTGGGAAGTGATGGGCCCCACTTCCAGGTCTGGGGCTGACGGCGTTGGATGCGCCCTCCTCTGTGTCTTCCGATCCTCCCACACAGACGTGCCTGCGACCTGCAGGGACCTTGCCGACAAGGGTCACACACCAGGAGAGGGAAGAACAACGAGATGGAAGGAATCTGTGATCCTGAACAGCCACACGGAGCAAAGCTAACCCGAAATAAGAGAAAAATAAATTTCTATTCATTTCAGCGATTGTGTTTTTAAGCCTCTTTGTAGCTGTAACTTAGCTTTCGCTCTGACTAATACACATTATAACATTTTGAAATTAAAGCCTTAGACTAGAGCTAAAGAGCGCTCAAATGATACTTGTTTTCTCTGTTTAATATAGACCTTCCCAGATTTCTAGAGGTATTCTGTTTTAAAGGCAATAATACAATGATTGTTTCCTGAGAGTTCACACAAGACAGATTCCCAAATTAAGAGAAGGAACATTATAATATTTTTCAAAAAAAAAACATTCTAAATTTATTAAAAGTGGAATGGTCCTCGAAAAATCATCAACAATCAAACTGTATTATGTGTTCAGTCACCATAACCACAAGTGAAAACGTAGGTACTCTTATGGGGGGCATTGCATCCCCCCCAGTTCTTATGTTGAAGTCCCAGTTCCCAGGACCTCAGTGTGTGGCTGTATCTGGAGACATAGGTTCTTTAGGAGGTAATTAAGGTGAAATGATGTCATTAGGGTGGCCCTAATCCAATACGACTAGTGTCCTTATAAGAAGAGGAGACTCGGATACAAACACACACAAAGAGAAGACCAAGTGAAGACACGGGGAGAAGACGGCCATGTGCAAGATAAGGAGAGGCTTCAGAAGAAACCAACCCTGCAGACATATTGACCTTGGACGTCTAGCCTTCAGAACTGTGAGACAATAATTTCTGTTGTTTAAGCCACTCAGTCTGTGGTACTTTGTTATGGCAGCCCTAGAAAACTAACGCAGGTACTAAATGTCAAGCATTTTTCTCTGGATCCAGAACCAAGGAGGAATTCTTTGGGATGGCTCTCTAACAAAACAAACAAACAAAAGAAATGAGTTCTATATGATTTCCAGTAATTCAAATCTTTGGGTTTTTCCAATGAACAAAGAGAGGATTTGTTCTGCTCTGACTATATTTGAACTTTCACAACAATTCTACACCCTTCCCCAAATAAGTTTGGATCCAATCCTTATGCTGTTTTCAAAAGTGAACCCCAGATAGATTAAAGACCTAAATGTAAAAAGTAAAAAGCTAATAAAATGTTGGACATCATCTTTGCAGCCTACAAGTGGATAAAGACTTTTTGAACGTGAAGTTAAATCCTCAAGTCACAATGTCAAAATTGGATGGGCTTAACTTTATCAAAATGAGAAATTGTGTTTCAACAAAGGACCCCCTAAAAAAAGTTAACACACTAAAGATACCGGCAACATATAAAGACAAAGGAGATTAATATGTAGGATATCTTCTCCCTGCCCTACAAAAAAAACAAAAACAAAAAACAACTCCTGCAAATCAACAAGAAAATAATGCAATACCCAACAGGAAAATGGGCGAAGGATATGAACAGGTAAATCTCAGGTAAAGACTGGGTGTCTAAGGAGCATATGAGGAAAAGCTCAACACCATTAGCAACTGAAGACCTGAAAGTCTAAACATCAACGAGTTTCCATGTTGTCCATTAGAATTGCAAAAACTAGAAGGCTAGATAATATCAAGTGTTGGAGAGGACGTGGGAAGGACAAAAACTATTAGACCCTGTTGGAGGGAATACAAACTAGTCCAGTAGTTCTGGAAATCGATCTAACAGTGCCGGGGCAATTGAGTACGAGAACGTCCTACGATCTGGCAATCCACTTCTGGGGCTATGCCTCAGGAGGACTCACACCCAGATCCACTGAGAACACGTGCCTGGATACTCCTGGCTGTATTACTTGTGATGGGGAAGTTAAAAACAATGCCCATCCTCAGGGGAAAGGATAAGTAAAATGAGATAGAGACGTATTATGAAAATATTATACAATTATCTAAAACAACAAACTGTATACAGAGCAATACAAGTAGATCTAAAATACAAGTTGTTGAGTATTTACAGCACTATTCCACTTTTAAAAATATATATCTACACAATCTATGCTATATTTTCCAAAGGATGTATAAATTAGACATATTGTGGTGATCGCCTTCTGGAGGAGAGAAATGGGTGGCAAATGGGGATTAAGGGAAAAAAACAAAATAGAATAGGGTTTTGCAAGCACGGATGATGCTGTTCTAAAAATCGAGGAGTAAAATTAGCTCAATTCTGCACCTGAGATTTAAACACACACACACACACTCTGTCTCTCTCTCTAGCTCTCTACCTCCCTGAGTTTCTCCTGAATTCCTTCCAGCAATTTATTCTAGCAAACCATATCTGCAGGGGGAACATTGGAATAAAACCATCTAATCTTACTAAACTTTTCTGGTTACACTGTCTCAGTGGTTCCCAAACAGGGGGAGTTTTGCCCCCCCCACCCCACCCCAAAGACATTTGGCCTCTGGCATGTCTGGAAACATTTTCGGTGGTCACCACTTGGCAGTGGGGTGCTGCTGGCATCGAGTGGGTAGGGGCCAGGGATGCTGCTAAACGTCCTACAATGAACAGGACAGCCCCCACCACAGAGAAGCATCCCCCCAAAATTTCAACATGAGACGGAGAGCCCCCACACCACCTCACTGCATTATCCAGTCGCTTCTCCCGTCTTCTCCTCTTTCCCCACTTCCTTCTCTCCTCCCCTCTTTCCCTCCCACCTTCTTCCCTTTCTGCTCAAGCACCATCTGCTGTCCCACGATGCCTCACTCCCTTTAGCAGTCATTGGATCTGCTTAAATACCATACTGATTTTAACAGTTCACCTAAAGACTGAGACTGGGATAAACTGAGAGTAAGCCTTTAATAATTAAAGAAAAGTAATTGACAAAATGCCTCTCATTCCTTTCTCTCTTGTGGGTTGCTCCTCTGCACACCCATCTATTACAACAGGAAGGGTGTCCAATTTCAGATCACTGAGGCCTCTACAAAGTCTCCGGGGAACTTGGTGAAGGAGGTAAATGTCCCAGGAGGACAGCGGTTTACAGGAACAAACAGAAGAGGCAGGGGATCAGAAGTCGGGGGCCGCGGACCCAGGGGCACAGACTGGGCATGGTGGGCCTGGGGAGGGGACTGGGCCCTGACAGCCCCAGCCTTGGGGGAGGCCTCTCCCTGCAACCAGAGGGAGAGAGAGACCAGAGAGACTCCTGACAGTTAAGACTCCAAACTCTCCCAGCCACAGGACGGGCCTGCTGTGTCCCAGGTGCGATTCAAGTCTAAGTGAAAGGAAAACTGTTCAGATGACGGAGACAAACGCGGAAAGTGCAAGTCGGCGACGCCCTGTTGAACTCAGTTATTTTTTTAAAGGGCTTGGGTATCAGAGTATTGCAGTCCAGTTTAGGCTAAGGAGCAGATTAAATAAAGTTCTTCAGAGATGTAATTTGTGTTCTCATGTGTTTTCCCTGAAGTCCTATCAATTTCCGTTTGCTAGCTTGTCCCTTGAGAGCCTTGGAGGTTAAATTATCGTAAATTATCTCCGCAGGACACCTTTTCCCCTCTTCTTGCTGCTGCTAATGGTGGTGGTGGTGTTTTGTTTCGTTTCCGTTTTTTAAGAAATGAAGGAAAAAATTGGCAATTCTCTGGAGACGCATTCTCCTCCCAAATTTTATTCAGTCCCAGTAGTAGGAATGAGTATGTTCAGATCTCAAGCAGTAGTCTTTCTTCTCCAGGTAAAAAATTTCTAATTCTTACGAATCATCTGGTCTTGAATTCGTTTTATTATTATTTTTTTTTAATTTAAAAGACAACAAAATAGGAAATATGGGGCAATCTGTGCATTATTCTTTTTTTTATTATTATTATTTGTGAGGAAGATCAGCCCTGAGCTAAGTTCCATGCCAATCCTCCTCTTTTTACCAAAGGAAGACTGGCTCTGAGCTGACGTCTGCAGCCACTGCTGATTCTCCTCCTTTGTCTTATCCCTTTTTCTCCCCAAAGCCCCAGTATATAGCTGTACATCCTTCTAGTCGCTGTATGTGGGCCGCCTCAGCAGAGCTCGACAAACAGAGCATCCGTCCGCGCGTGGGATCCGAACCCCAGGCCGCCAGCAGCAGAGCGCGTGCACTTAACCGCTAAGCCACGGCGGCGCGCTCTTCTGAGGTACATCCCCACCCCAGCCACCCGGGAATTAAACCGCCCAGCGGTGCGCATGCTCCGTTAGCCATCACGCGCCTGTCTCCTTAACAAACTGACGGCGCGGAGGGGCGGGGCTCGGAGCGCGTGGGTTCTGATTGGTCCGCCGGCAGGAAGTGGGCGGGGACAGTGCCGTCATCCGGGCCGCGGGGTGAGAGGCCGCGGGTTCGGAGCGCGGACCGGCGGCTGCAGCGGGTCGCGGGCGTGGGGCGCGGACCGCACGACGGGCCTCCTTCTCCGCGGGGCGCTCGGGGCCCGGGCCGCCTTCTCGCGGAGCTGCCGCGCCCCGCCCGCCGCGCCGCGGTGCGCCCGGGGTCCACTCGGACCGCCGAGCCCGCGCGGGGGCCCGGAGCTGGGAGGCGGGCGCCGGCCGCCGGGCCGAGGCCCGGGCCTCACCCTGGGTTCTGTTCTGCCCCTGTTCTGCAGGCTCGCTTGCGGCGACATGGCTCAGAGGGCCTTCCCGAACCCTTATGCCGATTATAACAAGTCCCTGGCCGAGGGCTACTTTGACTCTGCCGGGAGGGTGAGTTTGGGGTGTCTCTGCCCGCACCCCGCCTCCGACCCCTGTGCGGGAGGGAGCTCGGTTTAGCCTGCAAGAAAGGGACGAGCATCCCCTTGAAAAAATACTTAATTAGAGGGGAAATATATAAAATACCGTAAGCGTACAAAATGCACGTTAGAATATGCAGTTTGAGCTCTAGCGTGTGAATTTCTATAAGGAGTCGTTGATGTTATTAATATGAATAATTGAAATGACCTCGGTCGGTGATAAATTATAGAAAAGGGCGGATATGCCGTTTGTGGGGTGACTTTGCATTTTGCGCCCACGCCGGGGGGCTTTGCAGAGAGGCGAGGAGTCCTGGCGGTGCTGCCCGCGGCCGCGGTGCTTAGCACTGTGCACGGTGCGGGCGGGGTCGCCGGGGTCAGCTCGAACGTGCGGTCAAGGCGCCTTGACCCCCACGGTGCCGAGCGTGGGGCGCAGGCCTGCGGTGCCGGCCGCCGTTGCTCCTCTGCAGGCGGCTCTGCAGCAGAGGACAGCGGGGCACGGGGCTGGGTGACCTCAGCGCCCTGCAGAGGAGGCGGGGCCACAGCCAGGCCGGTGGCTCAGGCCCCTGGGGTGAGCATGGTGAGGAGGGACACGGTTCTCCTAAGACCGCCCGGTGAGAGATCTCAGCGTTAGGTTGGAAGAGGGGTCCCTCTAAGGGCACGCACATTTTTGTGTGATTTTCCCGGTTTGCTTCTTCTAAGCTCATCAGTCGCGTGACAAGCGTTCCACGAGTGACACGGCGGCCTGAGAGATCCCCTGCGTGCCCGGGGCACTGGACGTGGCCCTGTGGCTTCTTCCCTAGAAGGCCCGTCACCTGGGTGAACTGGGGTGGGTGGTGCAGGGGGACCGAGAAGAGCTGTAGGGTGGAGGCTGCCCGAGTGTGTGCAGCGTTAGTCACTGATGCCGAACCCAGAATTGCACTGCCAAGCGAAGCTCCTTGTCGTCGTCTTGAGGCCGTAGGGACCTGCGCTCTGCCCGGCCTGCGGATCCTGAGCTGGGGTGTGTGTCTCGTCTTGTCGGAGGACAGGCCGCTCCGTGCTGGCCGGGCAGAGAGAGCATGAGGACGGTCCTGACGACAGGAGCCTCCGGTAACGTGCAGCTCGCTGTTTAGGCTGCTTATAAACTAAATGCGTTTTACAAATTCAGCTCTCTTTCTAAGGGAGAAAAAAAGATATTCATGAATTTAAACTCTGGCCCAAAATGAGAATGTAATTCATTGCCTAACACACGGTCTTTGGACCAATTCCAGAAAGACACTAGCGTACCAGTTCTAAAATAGTTTAGCGTTAAACACCAAGAACCAGACCCTGGAGCTCTGTCCTCCTTAATTTGTTAACACGGAGATTGCAGTAAGGAACCGGTCTGTTTTCTGGCATCTATCAGGAAAAGGGGCTGTTAGAGACCTCCAATTATGGCTCAGTTGGAGTCGTTCTGTGGTCCGCCACAAGCCGGGAGTACTCTCGGGCGGTCACCTTTATTCACGCCGTCGTGTGCCACACAGAAGGTGCCCTCCCCTCCTGCGGCTGAGGGGCTCTCGTTACTCGTGGTCTCTTCAAGGAAGGCCAGGCAGGGTGATGAATGACGCAGGATCTGTGAGCAGAGGGTGGCGTTCTCGTGAGACACACTCTTCCCTCTCGTTGAGATCGATGGGCCTTTTGTGTTAATACTGAAGTATGTTTTATCTCGCTGAATGTATTTTCAAGACTGGTTGAAATCTGACCCTCTTGGCAGGAATTGTGAAATGGTGGGAGTGTGTCCGTCAAACTGTTTCTTCTTCAGAGTGAGACACGGGGTCACGGTGGTAACTAATCCAGAGATGGTCGAGAGTCTGATTTGCATTGTCAGAGATGCTCTTCAGAAGTAAAACTTAATGTCTTTTACTATTATTATTAGTAATTCTGATGCTGCCTTCTTACTTTTTTCAGTGTTAAGATGCCCTTTTTAAAAAATGAGATGACGATGCTAACAGCTGGTAGTGAGGATTGTTTCTACAGTCCTCACGTGGTGCCACACAGTGCTGGTGCCCTTGCAGTGTCCCCAGCATCCTCGTGAGACTTTGCTGCTCTGTGAGATCCAAGCTGGGAACCACGGCAGAGCCCTGACATCACTGAGGGGACGTTAAGGTGGCCTTGTGAGGCACTTCATGGTTCAGTGTAGGCAGAACTTCCACAGTGTTTTCCAGTCGCCCTTAGGACAGATAACAGTGATCGTGTGGGCCTCGCGGTTTGCCCACGTCTGTGGCCTCCACGTGGACGGCAGGGACCGCCGCCCAGCCGTAGAGGGCTCACATTCCACGTCCAGCTTACTGCTCGTGACAGACCCTCGGGCTGCTTGAGACAGTCCAAGTGTCAGCATTTACATCCCTGAGACGCCCCGTCTCGTTTGGTCCTCGCGGCACCCTGTGAAGTTGCTGGGCAGGTGTCGTCCCGACTCCAGAGGTGACTGGAGCGGAACGAGGTTGAGAGCTGAGCGAGATCGCTCGGCCGATAGCGGGTGAGGACGTGGCCAGGCGCGCCCCGAGCCGTGTGTGGGCCTCCCCGCTCTGCCAGCTCTGGCGGGCCGGGCGTCTGTGCCAGGTCTGGTGTTCTGCCCACTCGGCCTGAGGCTCCTGAGCTCCCTGAGTTTGTTTGGCTTTTCTTATGCTACTTCTACAGTTTTTAAAAAATGTTAATGCATTTTTTATAAATGGATTTTTATAAATGCTTATCCTCATTTTTTAGATAACCAAAGCCAAAGCGTATTTCTTTAGGGAATTAACATTGCTGCTGCTTGAATACTAAAAATCCAGTGGCTTGAAAACAGCAAACATCTTCTGATTTGTGCTTAATTCGATAAAATGACTTTTATTATAATAAAAAATATTGGTTTGAATAACAGATGATCCCTATTCGTTGGAAATCACTGTGAGCAGTTTTAGCATTGGTGGTCTATTTTAGTATTTAATTAAAAATTTTATGTAAAATATTTAAGTTACAACAAAAACATTTCCTGCCTTGAGTAGGAAAACACAGTAGTACTTTCAAGTTTTGTCAATTTTTTGTTTAAGAATAGAATAATTGTCCTGTTCTCCTGGGCGGAACAGCGTGGCCTGAGTGGACGCGAAGTCCCTCCTGTCCCTGACGGCCTGTGGTCCAGGAAGCTGAGAGGCTCGTCTTTTTTCACCTTTGTTTTCCCTTTACTATCCACAGCTGACTCCCGAGTTCTCACAGCGCTTGAACAACAAGATTCGAGAGCTTCTTCAGCAAATGGAGAGAGGCCTGAAGTCGGCAGACCCCCGGGACGGCACGGCCTACACGGGCTGGACAGGTGGGAAGTGCTGAGCGGGAGCGGGCGTCTGACCGCGGCGCACCCTGCAGTGCTTCCGGGAGGAGGCTGCGCTCTCCGCCCAGCCTGGGTGTCCTCTGGGTTTCCACAGTGCTGAATTTAGGGCGGGGCAGGCATGTTCACGGAATGCACGTCTGACACAGACTTGGATGGCTCCTGTGCTTGCCGGGGCAACACTGATGTTGTGCATTACAGAGCTAACTTGGAGATGGAATCTCAGTGGGAGGACTTGGAAGGAGTCCCAAAAGACAGTGTGTAAAACAGAGGCAAGGAGGATTTATCCCCAGGAAGCAGAACACACCCGGAAGTGTCATTGTCAAGAAGTTACCGCGTAACAGGGACCCACACAGGAACACAGGACGGAGTCCAGACTCCGTGAACCCGTCTTTCCAGATGCTGACTGCTGGTTGGTTTGCGTCCACTGTTTGCCAGTCGTTGAGGGGCTGCAGGAAGGTTGGGAAGAAGTGGCACACTGGTGTCAAAAGGGGTGAGAGAGAAACCAAACTGAAGAAGGGGGGTTGGAGAGCTGCAGTGTGCTTGCTGATGTAGAGATCCTGTCTCTTCCTAGACGGCTTCCTAGACGGCTGTACGATCTGGAAGAAGGCAGTTGAGAGGCGCAGGGCTTTCCAGTTCCTCTGACAAGTGGACAAGGAGGAACAGGGTTCCAGCTTAAGGAGTTGGAATTTGATTTCAAGGCGATAGCGCTTGTCATAAAAGTGCAGGTTCCCGGGCCCCGCAGCAGAGATCCTGGTTTGGGGTCTGGAGCAGGGCCCAGGAACCTGCATTTTGCCGGCCTCCCCTCAGCGGTCCTGCTGCAGATGGTCATCTGTGGGCTGCCCTTGAGAGCTTTGTTATGACAGCAGTTGAAAAGCAGTCCTCTGTCAGCAAAAGCAAGTGATTCTGTGTGTGCTTCAGAGGGCGGGCGGGCAGATAAAATCTGAGTGAAATTATCATCTCTCAGGGGCATTCAAGGTCAGTGTTTTATAAAATAAGAAGAATGGCCTAGAGAGTGTTGGGCTGTCTCTTACAGTGTAGTTTTATGATTTTTGTGGATTTTAGAAGCTTAACACAAGAAATGTTAAGAGGAGGATAAAATGAGAGTACTTTGCGTCAGGAGGGGAGTTACAGCAACAGGTGTCGCTTGCTGAGTGTCTGCTGTGCTGCAGGTGGTGGTAACTGGTAGATTAACTTCAGTGATGAGCATTACTGGTCTTAAATTAGGAGCATGTGAACAAAGGATCAGTACACTGCACGGTTATCTTCAGCTGTCTCTTGATTTCCATGTTGTAATAAGGCACAGACTTAAAGATCTTTTCCTCATATATTTGGGGTTTCTATTATTGTGTTATTCCTGGCAAAAAAGCAGACTGAGACAGATGGATAGATTTACTTCTGTAACCGATTACAAAAGAATGACTTAAATCTCCACCTCGCGGTTGAGGTGAGCTTATGTGATTGCATCTTATTAGGTACCGTGCTTGAGGGGGAAAAGGAGTGGAGATTGGTTTCCAGTTTGAATTAAGTTTGATGGTGATAGGAAGAGCCGTCAGCCAGCCCCCTCTGTTGCCAGGGCTAGCGGAGAAACTAAAAGTTATGCTTTCCTTGGAAATAGAAATTTCCTCCAAAGTAAAAGGCAAGGTTGTCTGAATTTTTCGGCATATGGGGTTCCCGGCGTCCTCTGCTTTGAATTGCCCACATCCTTCAACTTTTTATCCGTAAGTGTCTATGATGCTGCTTGCTGGCTCCAGGAAGCAGCTTCAATGGCGAGTGTCTGAGGCAAGGTGGCAGACCAAGCAGTTTAGGATGTCTGTAGTTGCTGGCTGTTTATGATGCAGCATAAAATCTTCCAGATGAATTTGCTAATGGCTTTCAAGGCAAGGTTCCTAATGTCTCCTAATTGAGCACTGTTAAAAAGCCATTATTCCCACATAAAATGGACTGTCTCCTGCAGTGTTTTGGGAGGTAGAGTGCTTTCCTGTGCTGGCATTCAGACAGTCTGAACAGCACAGAACTCTGAGTTGCAGACACTAAAGCTGGTTTGACCACAGCACATCAGGGTCAGTACCTTCTCCTCCCGCGTGTTCTGTCCTACCGGTGTCCTCTGTCATAGCTGCAACGTTATCACCAAAACGCACGTTCACAAACGCTACCACAATAAAAACACTTGGTGTGTGTCAAAGCAGTGTTTACATAATTACGTACAGACTTGTCTGTTACCGTGTGTGCCCCCATGTTATCTTTCAAAAGTGATGCTTTGTGGAAGACGGGGATTATATTTCCTTAACTTTATTCAGCACCAAATTTAGGGTCATATTTTTATAAATATTAATTTATTGTTTGCTCTTGTTGCTAACTTGTCCAAAATTATATTACTTTAGGAAACGCTAGTTCATTGTAGAAAATCTTTAAAACTTTATTTCTCTCTTCAGCATTGATATTTATTGAGCATTTGTCAGTTTACAGTGAAAGCTTTTGCAGGTTATCGTCATGTTATTCATTACATAGTTTATATGAGAAACTGTGTGATACAATTAATTAGAACTTTACTGTCTAGTTTTAAGTTTCGTTCCCTGGTAGAAGTTTGATCTGATAGTTCATTCTGATTCAGATAGGATTAGGGTTTGGAAAAGGAGTAGGTTCAGCTGAATATATCCAAAAGAATCAAAATTCCAGTGGCTTCACTAAGAGAGAAGTTTATTTTTCTCTCGTGTAAAAGAAGGCCAGAGGCAGGCAGTGGAGGGCTGATACAGTGGTCTCAGGGTGCCACTAGGAACCCAGGCTCCTTTCTGCTCCGTTCTCCCTCAGCCACTAGCTTCTGCCTCTTGGCCAGATGGCTGCTGAACATCCAGCCATTGCATCAGCTTTTCAGGAAGACGGGAAGACTTGCTGGAAGTCCCACTCAGCATTTCGTTTCTACTTACTTTGTGTTGGCTGGAACATAGGCACATGGTCGTACTGTTAGCAGGGAGGGGGGTTAAATATAGTCTGTTAGCTGGGGTTCTGTTACTAAAGGAAAGAGGAGAGTGGATTTTGGGGTAAGACCCACCAATCTCTGCTATAAGTTCTGTTTAACAGGAAGAATGGTCCATTTCTTTTTTCCTATGTTTGCACAAGGCATTTGGACAGTGAGCCTCAATTTTTCCTTCTGTAAAACGATCTCCAACTTCTATCCACTTTTTGGGAATTTTTGTGTATAAAATATTTCTAAATTTGCTAAACAATATTTTGCATGCTCTGTATTTCTAGGAAAACTCATATTTGGATTTTGATTCAAAACATGTTTATTCATTTTGAATTGTTTTTCTTCCTTTCAATAAGTAATAGTCTTTTCCTACAGCCTGCCACGGAAAGTAGTGTAGGAATGCCACATCATAAATAATGTTTCTGAAGGTAAGTGTAACAAATCTAGAAAGAGACTGAGACTGATTCTAGACTTAACACGGACTCGTGAATGTTCTCAGCCTGATGAGATGGCTCTCGGCGTCCCCTGTCCCCTTCCCCTCAAGCTCTTGTTTGCTTGTCCCAGGATGACGAAGTCTTGATTTGTTTGTACCTGCATCAGTCCACAGTAAACCCCAGGGTCACATGTCTGTGTCGCTAGCTCGTGACTCTCAAGAAAGCGACAGGCGAGGCTGCCTGGCTTCCTAGTGCTGCAGTCGTGCTGTGCCTGGATGTGTCTCCGTGGCTCGCTTGACCTTGAAAATGAGTTCTGATGAAGAGAGGACACGCCCCTGTGTTTTTAATGTTACGTGTGTACTTAAAACTGAAAAACTGGACTTGCACCATTTTTTCCCATTTTCTGTCTTTTCAGCAAAAATTGAGACTGATGGTGATAGGGTACTTATTAGAATTTCTGCTGGAGCGCCTCAGTGTTATATGTGCTTCAGAAAACACTGTGTGCATAATGCTTTATTGGTAAGGGTGATGTGTATTGGTTTAGATAGAAATTTAAAAGAAGCAAATTACTGCTTTAGAAAATACACTCACTTTACAAACTATTTTACAACGGAAACATCTTGGCTTTTATTTTAAGATGGAAACAGAGCATACACTACATCGATGAGGGTGGTTAACACAGGCTTTGGTAGGACGCAGGCATCATTGTCACCAGTGCCCTCCTGTTCACGCCCAGGGGTGTCACAGCGCAGTTTTGTAAGCGTGTCCCTGCCTTGGAGGTAAAATGCCTTCGCCCTAGGAAAGAAAGGAGGGAAGAGTTTGAAAAACCTGCAGCTGTCTCAGGTTGGCAAATGAGGCAGTTGTTACCACAAGTCCCTCTGGACTGTCTCTGCTTATCCAGGAATCAAGTGTTGTGAATAATCAATTTTTCAGGCAGTAATTGAGAGTTAACCAATTATTACCATACATTAATGTTCAAAAACAAGAATTCAGTACTTCAGGAGTGAAATATACTGAATAAATTTTTGTTCCCAAGGATGTGAGGATCATCAGTATGTACTTTTGTGATCATCTGACCGTTGAAGGACGGGAGTAAAGATTAAAGCAGGATTCCTGTCACTAGGATTGACGTTTGACTGACGGGAGCCAGCGTGTGTGCATGTACGCCAGTAACTAATGTTCTTGCCGGGCTTCGTTCTAGGTGCTCTGCATTAATGAACTAGTCTAAAGCTCAGAACGGCTCCTGGCATGGATGCTGTTCACACCCCCGTTTCACAGGTGGGAGAACTGAGGCAAAGCGGGCCTGAGTCTCCATTCAGAGTTACAGAGCTGGCAAGTGACACAGTCGGGATTCAACCCAGCAAGCCTGGCGTCAGAGCCCTGCTGTGTACCCTGAGAGGGAGGGAAGGGGTGTATGTGTACGTTTGTGCGTGCACGTGTGTGCGTGTGCATTTACTCTCCACTTCTGCCTTTGAGTTTGCTCTGTACACTTTCTAAGTGAAGATCTACCCATAAGCTGTAAGGTGGAGTAATTTGAGCCATGATGATACTCGTGCTGTACAAACTTTTTAGAAATGGCTAATGACTGGTCAGTTTTAAGTGTTTTAGAAAAAAATCAGAATAAGCACTGATAAACGTGAAAGGAATTTGGAAGGAAAGAGGGAAACAGGGCTTGTTAGACAGGGAAGGGTACTTACTATTTAAAAGTCTGTAGGAAAAAGTTATTTGGAATTGGACGTAAAGTAAACCCTGGAAGATTTGTGGGAGTTTACAGCTATAAAAGTGAAACGTCCAGCGTTGTTCTATGGAAAGTGTTTTTCCCCTTCCTAACCCTGAATTAATATATTCAGTGTGGTTTCAGGATAGAATGTTAACTGGGCCAGAACAGAAGCTGTTGCTCATGATTGCTTGTATTTGAAAAGGCCTGTTGAGGGTCTTCTCGTGTGACGTATCCTCCACAGTCTGCAGTCAGTCCACAGCTCCTGCAGCTGTTACTAAGCGATGTTCTAAAGGAGCAGCCTCGGTTCACTTCACCCAAATCCTTCCTTACAGAATTCAGTACGTTGAAGAGTCATGCATCACGATATTGGTGTATGGCACGTGCCAGGAATAAGCGCTGGGTTGTTGGTTTTCAGCCTTAATCCTTTCCTGGTGGGTTCACAAGAGTCCTTTACAGCAGGTGCTCCCAGCTGGGGACGCCTGGCTCTTCGGGTGCCCCCTCAGGAACCGCTCTGTGTGTCTGTGCACGTAGCAGCAGGCGGCACAGAGGCCCCCAAGGTCACACCTGATGGCCAGCTCCACGTGGTGCTAGGTGGGGGCCAGGGATCCGTGGGGACGCACGAGAGAGTGTTAGCCCACATTTCGTTGGGCTGCTCTGGGTTTCCTTCCAGGTAGATTGTGGGTTCTAGAGGGGAGAAGATGTTAAAGTGCCTTAGAAAATGGGAAGCACGGCACACTGGTGAGGGATTGTTGTTATAAAGGATTCAAGGAGCAGATGAAACATTCTTACATTAGAAATGAGCATTTAGTAGAAACGACTGCTTCCCTTGCAGATAACATAGTAGGAAAGTTACGTAAACCCAAGGGATGGCAGATGTCACCAGTGTCTTTGAAGAGAGAGTGAGGGAGGGTTGGCCAGCCCTCACTCAATTTCATTTTCCCTGCTCTTAACTGTAATGATTCCTAAGGGGAATGATGTTCAGCTCACACTTTAAAAAAAAAATACACACAAGACTCTGGGGGCTTTAGTTCTCAAAGACATGACCCCGTCTTCTGTAACCCACTCACAAAGTTAATGAGGCTAATATGGGCATGTATTTCCTCTTTTCAAGTATTAGGTAACATTTCAAATAGAGGATATGCAGCCTAATCCCTGGAGTAATATTAACTGGCGCTCTAAGTGAAAGTCATCAAAGTGTTGCAGGATGCTGTTCCTCTGATCTGCTGAATGCGTAGCCTTTGAGCTGTAGCGTGTGGGTCTCAGTTTCTGCTGATACCAGACTTATTAGAAAGGAACCACTCTGGCCAGGTGTCTTGTCTTTGCAATTCGATCTCCTCATTAAGTTGCTCTTCATCAGAGCCAGTATTTCCATGTCTAATCTGAGCCCTGAGCAAGGGTCCTTCACCTTCACAAGAAGCCCCTCTGCCTCCCAGCCCGAGTGGTGGTCCAAGCAGCGGGAATCCAGGGCAGGGTCCACTCTGGGTTTGTAGGAGCCCGTCGCAGTGACCACTAGGTGGATGGAGGCACCAGGGGTGCCTGCACTTATGTGGTGTTGATGTCACTGTACTGTCGGTGATTTTAAGCTGCTAAGATTAAGCTGCTAAGACACGGGCTGAAACAGCTGCAGGCTGTAGATGCCGCAGCGTGCTTGGGTGCAGCACAGAGAGCAGGATCAGAGTGTTTGCAGATCAGGAGAAATGGCAGGAGGGAAAGAAAGAAGACGGATCTAAAGCAATTTGATTTTTACAGACAGCACGACGAGGCTGGGGCCGTGTCTTGTTTTCATTCCCGTAACTTCAGCAGTTAACACAGTGCTGGGTCTGTAGCTGGTGCTGAATAAATGTTTGTTGAATGAATGAATGAGTGAATGGAGAGTGTCCTGCCATTACTACTCTAGCTACCACCTCTGCAGACTAAAAACAATAACTGAAAACTAGGTGGAAGGGGAAAGAGTGGGAATTCAACTCATTTCGTATGTGTTAGGATGTGAACGAGTCAATAACGTCTCTTCCCCTACAGCCTCTGACCCAGTTGAGGAATGAACTCAGAAATTAGGGCTCGTAATTTCCCTTTATGATGGTGAAGCTGGATGAAGAGCAGACCGTGTAGACCTGGACGTAAAGGGGGCTTCCTCCTTCCTGCCCCCTGATTTGAGCTTCCTCCCCAGACTCAGAGCCTCTGACAGCCCAAGGTGTGGACGCCACACGAGAAGCAGGAGAGAGGAGAGAGAGCCTGAGGCCGGGGAAGACGCGCAGGAAGTTCAGGAGAGACGCCACATGGCACATATGTGGGAATAACTCTCAGCCCCCGCAGTCATGGGAGCCAGTGAGCAGGAGAGAGGCAGGAAAAGGGAAGAGGGAGACTGGTTCCCTCTGCTTTCTGTCCCTTAGGCCAGGCATCAGAGGTGACTCAGAGCCGCTCGTTCGGCACCCTTTGAGGTTTTCGTTGGGCATTTGGGGCTGGATATTTATTGAGTTGCTGGCGACTGAGGACTGTTGTCATAATACCATGATTCACAGTAACTGTGGAGAAGGTGCTGTTACTTCCGTTTACAGATAAAAGTGCTCGGGCACAGAGAGGTTTAGTAAATGGGTTAAGGTCACACAGCTGGGAAGTGGCAGAGCCAGGCGTCAGTCCCAGACGGTGATTCCTGAGCCCGTGCTCTCAGTGACGGCCATGCTGAAGGACTTGTCACCTGTGATGGTGGTCTGAATAAAGGACTGGGAGCGCATCCCAGATGGACGGTTATGGAGCAGTACACACAGGGCACTGAGGGAAGTGGGAGGAGAGTGGTGTTTCCTTTTTGATTTTAATCTGTTTTCCTTTGGACAGTGCACTCAGGGAATAGATAAAGGAGAAGAGAAGGTGCGTCTTCAGAGTGCTCCCTTGCCTCTTCACTTCCTTTTCCTCTCCTTTGTCTGGGGCAGTATGATTAAATGAAGGGGGTGGGGTGACAACTGGTTCCCCCCCAGGTCACCTGTGTAAAGGTCCCGGAGGATTTGGACGGCCAGCGGCTCTCTGTGCTCAGCTTTACTCAGACGGCCGAGTGGACGGGCTGGGCAGGGCAGTGTGTACACCGGACTTGGTGGCGAGCGCCACACACAGTGACTGCGGTGACGGAGTGGGGGTCCTGCCCTGAGACAAGTAGGATTGTGCTGAAGAAACGGAAACGCACGCGCTCACTCACGGTTGAGAAACAGTTAGAAAACAACGAGTTAGAAAGTACCAACCCGATGTACAAAGACAGGATCTTACTGTATGGGGCTAATGAGAGAAAACTTTCACCTCCTGTATTTTCATAAATAGGAAGGGGAAAAAACATAGTGATTGATGAGCTGTTAAAGTTTCACCTAGGGAATGGTTTATTTGAAACAGGTGGGAACAGCCAGCACCCTCGTTCAGGGTGCGCCTGTCTGCGCATCCCTGAGAACTGTCAAGACCCATCTGGGTGTGCGCTGAGCCCGTCCGGTGACTCCACAGTGTCATGATCTGAGTGTGGTCCTCCCACGAGAGCACATGTGGGGCCTTGAAAAGCCCCTGGCCTGCAGGGAAATGGTTTGCAGAGCTGTAGCACCATGGCACGGTCTTTACATCAGTGCAGGCGGGTTGTAAAACAGACGAGTAATGACAAGGAGTCATCTCCAAATGCAGAATGACAGAGGAGCGTCTGGGGGCTCACGCATCTGTGCAGGTTTTTATCGTCTCCGTGTACATCTGAGACACAGCAGGGTCTTGATTGGTCATGATGAATAGGACTAATGATCTCGCAGAAATTCAAAGGCTTCGTATTAATCACTTCTCAACAGCTGGCTATATTTATAGCACCACTGGGGATGAGCAGCTGAGTCAGGGAATTGCAGGGTTAGAAGTGTCCCTAGGCAGCTCACCCTCCCTTCCCGGAGCAGGAGCTGCAGAGGAAGCAGAGTAGAAAAGTCTGGTTCAGAGTTTCCATGCTGAAAGTCAGACGATGCCTGTTACAGCAGAATTTTGTTTGGTCTTCACAGTAGATGTTTTTTTCTTTCAAGTGAATTAGTTGTCAACATTTGAAAAACGAGAGGTTTCTGGGATGCACTGTGAGACAGGGCCAGACTCCCTGAGCTCCTTACCCAGAACGTCTGTCCCTGTTCAGAGTAGTGTGGCCCCAGAACCTTCTGCAGGGACGGGAATGCCCCTGTGCTGTCCGCTACGGCAGCTGCTAGCCACATGCGGCTCTTGAGCATTTGAAACGTGGCTAGTGTGGCTGAGAAACCGAATTTTAAATTCCGTTTACTTTTAATTCACTTAATTTTCTGCAGATACTTGTGTTTAGCAGCTGTCTGTTGGACACTGCAGTTCTGGGCAACCAGACAGGCTCAGGAGTTCTCAGGTCAAAGTGATGGTTGTCTGGGTGTCTTGTGGCTCTCAGAGCACAGCAGAGGTGACAAGTAGGTTCTTGGGTTTTTGGTTTTTTCAATCAAAAGCAGCTCCCACTGCACTGGATTGCTGAGTCTTCTGGGCCAGCTGCTCCTGAAGCTCGTCGGGGAATCAGTGACTGCTTCGGGTGACGTTCCTCGAACATTTGGAGGACGTTGGTCCACCGTTTCCTCCGTCAACTCCAGACTCGTAGATCCAGCCGCCGCCTGGCCTTTCCATCTGGGTGTCGGATGAAATCTCAGACCTGAGCTGGCCCAGGTTCGGCCCCTTCTGTCTCGCCTTCCCACTCCCGGGCCCCACGTTGGATGCTTCTAGTGCTCACCTGTGTCTGGCGCTCCTCTGCTGCTGGGATCCTGGAAGGGTTCGACCTCTCAGCCTCGCTGTGGTTGGTGAGGCTGCCTGTTCTGATCGGGGGCTGTGGGTGGAGGTGGTGTGTGTCACTCCCACGCAGGTGCCGTTGCGACGCCCTGCCGTGCGCTCCACACGGTCCATGTCTGGAGCCATTTCCCCCGTAAAGTACTGCTGTTCAGTCCCGTCTTGGAGGACCTGGGCTAACACATAGGGCCAAATTTATCTTTGAAAAATGCTGTTTTTCAATACTACTCTTCTATATAAACCAGCAGTGTATTAGCCTCAAATCTAGGTTTCTGTGTCTGGGTTTTAACGGTTTGTGCCCCAAGGAGTAGAGCCTCATGAACCAGGCCGTCCCCAGCCTTCCGTCCGCGGGAGTTTGCTCAGGTGGTTCCGCCTCCTGGGCCTGCCCTGCACGCTTGCTGCGTTTCCACCTCCCGCACGTGAGGCTTTCAGTCCACACCCACCCATGCTCCTCTTCTTAGCCGTGTTTCTCCCCTGGAATGGAGGGGGGTCTCTGCCCACGTCCGCCTCTTCTTTCTCCACCAAGTCAGTCTCCCAGAGCGTGGATAACTAAAGAATTAACAGCTACTTCTGAGAAGATCACTGACTTCACGTGCGTGATTCTAAAAGGCACTTCGTTGATTGATTGTTACTGATGGTACTTAACTGTATCTGGACTTGCATGTATCATCGAGGTGATATGCCTGTAACAACTTTCCTGTACTCTGTGGGAAGTGAAGTAAGACCATCCAGAGAAGGAATAATCTCTGGTTCCTGAGGGGAAGTACTCATTCCTTAACAGAAGTAGGATTTTGTCCCATATACTTTATTGATCACCTTCAGTGACTTTAGGATTAATGGGAAATAATAAGTTAGATTTTGCTTTACTCATTTCTCAGCATATCTCTTTTCATAGGGATTACTTTCTCTTCTAAAATATGTCAATATGTTTAAGTCATATATGAGCAAATTGAACAAGATAGTAAAATTCAGATCAAAAAGCATTAGTTTTCACAGCTTATGACAGTAGTTATCATGGAGTGGGCCAGCTAAGAAATAGAAGAATATTTAACTTAAATTTTATATCAGTGAATATGTCAAAAATTATCCAGATTCAAAAAAAAGAAGGGGGGCTTTCATTTAAAAAAATAATAATTTTAAAATCTAAAACAATATGGAGCAGATTTTTATAATTAAATGCACTCAAAATGTGTAAGTCTTTTCTGGTCTGGAAGAAAAGGTAAAAGGGTAGAAGAAAGAGGCAAATCTCCATTATTCTGCTTTTTGCTTAGCAAACAGTATCAAAGAAAATTTTATATGCTACTCAAATTTAAGCCCAAGAATACTCTTAATTAAGTAGCACATTCTGTGATGAAGAAGAAAACATTAGAAAGATTAAACTCCGTACACGCGTCATCCTGTGTGGGCCTCGTGACCAGTTTTGACGGTTGTTACCCTGGAGGCCAGTAGGAATGTTCTTCCTCATTACGTCACGTGCGCTTTAGAGAACGGAATTGTGTTTGGGGTGGGCTCATGAATGGACACCACCCATCTTCCCGCCGACTTGGCCCTCCCCTGGAGGAGTGTGACGTCTCGGTGGAGGGCACCGTTGCCCACCTGCTGTTGGAGCTGAGCGTCGGGGCGTCCTCGGGCCATCTCCCCGTCGGTCATTCCCCACCAGGTTCTGGACAGATCTTTCCAGCTCAGTCTCGCTTCACGTCTACGGCAGCCTTCTCGGGTCCATGCTCCTGCAGAGTCCTTCTGACTGCTCGTCCTGCATCCTGCCCTGCACACTCTTCCACACCTGCCAGTGCAGTTACAGTGCACTTGTGAAAGCACAGATCTGAGGGTGCTCTTCCCGTGCTTAAAATGGTGCTTTTCAAGTTAAAAAAACCCACAGTCCTGAACTGGCTTATGAGACTCTTTGTGATCTAGCTTCTGCCTACCTCTCCAGCTTTGGAAAGAGCTGTACTCTTTAGGATTAGGCTTACTAGGATGTGGGGATACACCTGAAATAACAGTGGCTTTAACACGACAGAATTTGTCTCTTGTGTATGCAGGCAATCCAGGGACTGGTGCGGCAGCCTCACAGTCCGCTGGGATCTGAGTTTCTTTGATCTTGATGCCTACCATTCTCATCACAGAGCTGCCACCTCATGATCTAAGATGGCTGCTTCAGCTGCACCATCACATCTGCATTCCCGCCAGGAGGAAAGTGGAAAGGGAGAGAAATGGCAAGTCCCCTCCCTTCAAGAACATTTTCCATAGCTGCCCCCATTATGCCCACTGTGTCCCATTGGTCAGATCTTAGTCCCATGGCCATACCCAGCTGCAAAGATTGTTATGGGCAGCCATGTGCCTAGCTAAAATCCAGAGCATTGTTGTTGAGGGAAAAAGAAGATACACTTTTGGGGGCCACTTGGCAGTATATCACAAGAGCTAAATCCTCATCTTCCAGAGTCAAGTGTGAGCCAGAAATGTCCGATGTGGAAAATCAAGAGATAGCACATAGCGTATTGTTAGAAATATGGAGGCAAATACCAGAGAAAATGGCTAAGATTATTGAAAGTGGTTATCTCTGGGAGGCAGGAAGAGAGTGGGGCGGTGGGCTGGTGTTTTGCATATTATGCCTTGTACTAAGTCCTATTTGACTTTTTTCATGAAGAACACATCTATTTTTAAAAATTACATTTGAAAAGAGTTTTTCAAACCTAGACTGAGGCCAGGCCTGTGAGTGTGTAAGGACTGGGTGCATTTCCCTGCAGAGCCCTTGGGGTTGTGTCTTTATTTCCCACCTTGCCAGCTGTCGCCCGCTCTCAGTATTTACACAGAGGTGATGCTGTGTGCACGAGTATTGTCAAAGGTTGGAGCATCATAAGGATCGGGTTCAAGACGCTCGGCCACAGGTGGTTCCCCTGTTTTTTCTCTTATTAAGTTAGGGTACCTGGAGTATAAAACATTGATGAGGCATTCAATGCCCTTGACTTAGCACTTTGTCTTATTTCCCGACCTGGACTGGTTTATGATAAGCCCGCCCAGGAAATTTGTCTCGCTGGCAGCAGCTCTCCCTGGAAGCCCTTCCCATCCATGGGCGTTTGCGGCAGGGCCCTGCAGAGCGGCTTCATCAGAGCACGCAGACGCTGAGGCCCCAGCGAGAGGAAGGAGAGAAGCAGAAGCTGAGGTGTGGAATCCCAGACGCTGGAAAGATAATTCTCTGCTGATCAAAGAGAGGAAAACAGAATTTGTCGTCTAGATGACATATTGTGAGACTGCTCGATTCCCTGTTTTTCATGAGAAATACATCAAACCTTACTCTTGCAAACCTTAATGGGTTTTGTTTGTTACATATTTGGGCCAAGAGGAGTTGTTGGTAACGAGAGACAGGTCTGAACAGGAAACAGTGCGGGGGGCTTGTGTTCAATCACTGCTTGTTTCCTCCTCACTCAGCCCATCGTCGTCGGGCTCTGGTGCTTACGAACCTTAGTGAGGGGAGCAGGCCGCGCTGGGACGGGGCACAGCGAGCGGGTGGCAGTTCAAGCGGAGCACTTGCAGGGGCCTGGTTTGGGTGGAGATGACGCCGGTGAAGGGCCGGGTTCTAGAAGAAGCGCTTGACACTGAGCAGTTGTGAGGAGATTGTTTTTCTTACCCGCGTACGTGGTTTTGTCCACTCGCGTCTACAGACCTTAGGCGTTGGTACGTCTGGGCGTCAGCTCGTGGAACTGCTGACACCACGCCACTTTGAGAGAACAGGCAAGGTTATTAGCTTTGGCAGGAAATGAAAATTTGGCCTTAACATATATGTGAAATTGAATTGTCTGCAGCTCAAAGCTCTGGAGATTACCCATGCAAAATGAGCAAAGCGTCTGAATGTAAAATTGTCCTCAGTACAGTGAAAAGTAATCTTGCAGTCTGCATTTTTACTGCATTGCACTCCGTGAAGAGATGGGCTCTATTAATTCAGACTTAAACAGAGGCTCTGCGTCTTCTGAAAATGGTAAATGAGACGGAAAATGGACTTTAAGGGGAGAGATGGGTTTCTGGAAATGCTGCGGGCGGCCAGGCTCCTGCTCCGCGTCTCTGAGTCGGCCCCGAGACCAGTCGGCTCAGGGGACGCGCTCTGCAGTGATAGGCATGCTGAATGAGGACGTGCGGACAGCCTGCAGTTGCGCACTTGGGCTGTAAGGGAGGGATAAGAAGCCATCGAGTCAGGCCCAAATCGAAAGCATTGCCAGCTTTTACAGGGTAGTTCCTAAAGTGGCTGGGTGCTCGCCAGAGGAAGAAATTAAGGAATTGAATTTATTTTCTCAGATCTCAAATAGCTTAATTGTTTTATAATCCCTGCCTGGAATAATACTGGGGGAGGGGATTCGGTTACTCTACCTACCTTCTCGTGTGAAAAATTATCTTCTATATAAAGAGAAATTGAGTTTTTCATTCCCTAGTCTTTGAATTTCTTTAGCTCACAAGAACAAACAATTCTTGTTCATTATCAATTAAATAAATAATTTTGTTAAATAAATAGATGACATTTATTTGGAACCATAGTTTGATGACATATCATTAAACCATCAGGAAGAATACTTTAGCACAACAGCCAGCGTGCAACAAGCACTAATAATGAACTTGGGTTTAGCGTTGCTGTTATGTAGAGTTGTGGTGACGGGGAAACAGGACGGTGTTGGCCTATATCCAGTTCTTAGAGCTGCTTGGTAACAGGGCTGAGTCTAGAACCAGGTCACCTGAACTGCCAGATGATTTGCCTGTTGCAGCTGATCAAAAGCCAGCGCTGCTGAGCCGGCAGCGCACCGGGGTGATGGGGTCAGCTGCCCTTCCTCAGCGTTACGGTGTTTCCTTTGTGCCTTGCAGGCATCGCTGTGCTCTACCTGCACCTCTACGACGTGTTCGGGGACCCCGGCTACCTGCAGATGGCGCACGGCTACGTGAAGCAGAGTCTGAACTGCTTGAGCAAGCGTTCCATCACCTTCCTCTGCGGGGACGCGGGCCCCCTGGCGGTGGCCGCAGTGCTGTACCACAAGATGAGCAATGAGAAGCAGGCCGAGGACTGCATCACCCGGTAATCGTGTTTCTTTGTGAGGATCGTTATTTGGACGTAGTTATGCATTACTTCTGTGTGTGTCAGCAGAAGAGCGTTCGAGTGAGTGCTTTTCTCTCAGCCAGCCCTGGTGGTCTAGTGGCTAAGATCCGCTGCTCCCACCCCTGCGGCCTGGGTTTGTTTCCCGGTCAGGGAACCACACAACCGTCTGTCTATTGGTTGTCACACTGTGGCAGCTGCGTGTGGCTGTGATGCTGAAAGCTATGCCACCAGGGTTTCAAACACCAGCAGGGTCACCATGGTGGACAGGCCTCAGCAGAGCCTCCAGACTAGACAGACTAGAAGAAGGACTGGCCACCCCCTCCTGAAAAAATTGGCCCTGAAAACCCTGTGAATAGCAGCGGGGCATTGTCTGATAGAGCACCGGAAGGGGAGAGGCTGGCGCAAAAAGACCAGGCAGGCTTCTGCTCTGCTGTCCACAGGGTCTCTAGGAGTCAGAATGAACTCGATGGACCTAACAATAAACTTTTCTCTCATCCGTAAGTCTTAGTACTGCCATTTGATCAGTTCTCACGTTATTCCTATGATGTAGTTAAGGAACAACCATTATAATCCCTATTTTATTACAAGATGTAATGACGTGGATATGTTCCGGATCAAGCATCAGTTCAGTAACAAAAGTGATCAGAAGCCTAATCAAGTGATACTAATCCAAGGCTACCCAAGATCAGTAATTCGAGGAAATGCAGGTCACTTCTTGCAGTGGGCCGAGGGGCCTCCCAGGGGACACAGACTGATTCGCAACTGCATACCTCTGGGGCAAATGGTGTGCAAGCCCTGATTTCCATTTTTAGTATAAATCAGGGCAGCCCACTGGAAGCTTGAATTATGAAGAGTTACTCAACTTCTGTACTAGTAAACTGTAGTTATTGCTTTCCTAGCGTTTATGGAACACTGAGAATTCTACTGAGAAATCTGGCTGCCACGCAGCCCTGCGTGCAGTGCTGCTAGGCTCCCACTGAGCGCGCTACACGCAGAGAGTTGCGATTCCAGCAAAGGTCGTTTTGTTGTGTAATAGACTTTACTCTTTAGAGCAGTTTTCAGTTGACAGCAAAGTGAGAGGAAGGTACAGAATTTCCCATACGCCCCCTGCCCCCACACAGGCACAGCCTCCCCACCATCAGCATCGCCCACCAGAGTGGAGTGCTTGTCACAGTCAGTGACCCTGCACTGACATGTCCTCATCACCCAGAGTCCATAGTGTACCTGGGTGCTGTACACTGTGGGTTTGGACAAATGTGTAGTGACATGTATCCATCATTGCTAGTGTCACACAGCAGGTTCACTGCGCTACGAATCCTCAGTGTCTGCCCATTCATCCCTCTTCCCTCCTGCTTGACCCTTGACGATCAGAGATCTTTTTAGTGTCTCCAGTTTTGTCTTTTCCAGAATGTCATATGGTTGGAATCATACAGTCGTGGCCTTTTCAGATCGGCTTCTTTCACTTAGTAAGATGCAGTTAAGGTTCCTCCATATCTTGTCTTGACTTGAAAGTTCTTTTCCTTTTAGTGCTGAATTATGTTGCATTGTCTGAATGGACCAGTTTATTCATCCATTTACCTACTGAAGGACATCTTAGTTGCTTTCAAGATGTGGCAATTATGAATAAAGCTGCTGTAAACATCCACGTGCAGGTTTTTGTCTGGACATAAGTTTCCAGCTCCTTTGGGTAAATACCAAGGAGCATGATTGCTGGATTGTATGGTAAGAGTATGTTTAGTTTTACAAGAAACTTGCAGAGTGGCTGCACCATTTTGCACTCCCTCCAGCAGTGAGGAGAGTTCCTGCTGCTCCACATCCTCATCAGCATTTGGTGTTGTCAGTGTTGCGGAGTTTGGCCATTCTAATAGGTGTGTGGTGGTGTCTCACTGTTGTTTCAATTTGCATTTCCCTGATGACATAGGATGTGGAGCATCTTTTCTTATGCTTCCTTGCCATATCTTCTCTGGCGAGGTGTCTGTAAAGGTCTTTAGCTCATTTCTTAATGGGGTCCAGCAACATTTCAGTCAGTGATCGTCCCGGAGTTGACCATGGTTTTGATTCCCACCACTCCTTCTTGTGTATCACTGTTAGAAGAGCGTTATCATCTCTGATTTCGTTTGGTGAGGATCCCTGGGTTAATCTAACACTTTGCTCCACCTGTAATGCTCTGTGAATCCTTATATTAAATCATTCCCTGAATTGGCATATCCTCAGAATACCTTTTTTTATACATGCCTATGCTACATCTATCAGAGGTTAGAAATTATATAGTGCAACTTAAAAACAAAAAATGTGTTACTCGTGTGTCTAGAGGAAAAAACTGTGAACACTCCACTCGAGGGCTGGGAATTATTTAGTATAAAACCTGTCAGTAAGCTTGATCAAAATGGCACGTGAAACAAAGCAGTGATTGGCCCAAGTTTAATTAACATGTTCCTTCCATACTAATTAACCTGCATAAGACCAGCCAACACAAAAACGGTTCCATACCATCTGAATTTGAAACACAGAAACTGCTTTTCTGGTTTTCCGCATAGCCAGTTTAAAGCTGTTAGCCACACACGTGCTTTACAGGTTCACAAGAGAAGTCGCCTTCAGTGAATCACTCTAAGTATCACAAAAATAAGTTGTCATGGTCCCAATATTTGATATATAATGCCAGCTTTTCTCAATATATGTACAGCCAGAGAGTAATAGTTTGCTATGTGAGGCATGCTAATAAGTGTTAAATGGAAACAGGATTTGTGTATTCAGACAGATTGGGAAACACTATTTAAGGTTAAACGTGCACCTTTCCTGGCTGCTCAGTCTTCAGCGGCTCTGAAGGGAACCAGCTACTCTAGGGATCAGAATTGGCCAAACTCATCTTGGGGACAATGCCTTTTCCTAATGACATCTTAGGGCCTCTTGTTCTAAGAAATACTCTTTGGAGAATAGTACCAGTAGATGTTAATATTGGTTTATTATAAAACACTCTTGAGAGAAAGCTAAAATTTCTTTTTGTTTTGATACCTTGGTAATAAAGGTGTTTTTGTTATTTATACCTTTTTTAAAATTTTATGACATTTCAACAATCTTTTATTTATAGCCAGGAGACTTGTTAAGGTTAAAAATATAGAACGTGACAGGATGGCCCGGTGGCGCAGTGGTTAAGTTCACACACTCCTCTTCGGTGGCCCGGGGTTGGCAGGTTTGAATCTCAGGCGTGGACCTACGCACCGCTCATCAAGCCATGCTGCGGTGGCGTCCCACATACAAAATTGAGGAAGATGGGCACAGATGTTAGCCTAGGGCCAATCTTTCTCACACACACACAAAATATATATATATATATAGAATGTGAATGTGTGATAGGAATATATGCTGTTAGTGGCTGCAGCTTTGATTTTGCAGATTTCTGGAGTTCATGGCCGAACAGAAAGGAAAAAGAATTATCTGTAAATTACTTTCATGTCTCCTCCCTTTTAAGAGAAGAATCTATAAGTCTTTTCAATTCAATTTCAGGAAATCCAAAGTGATTTGCTGTCGTCAGTGATTTGTTTTGCTTCTCACCAACCGCTCTTCCTCGAGTCCCAGCCCTTCTGAGATGTCGCAGCTGCTCGGACCCTCTGTGCGGCGTCTGTGTTGTAACCCTCTGCGAGCGTTGTGTTCCAGCTTACCTTTCCCACATCTTTTTAATGTAATGGGCTTCCAGAGTCATAATTTGGAGTTTTAGAGACCAAAAGGGCCTTTGGGATCATCAAGTCTAATCCTTAGACAAAGAAACTGAAATCCAAAGAAATCAGTGTTTCCCTAAGGTAGAGCTTCTTACCTTGGGGCCCTGGGAATCTTAGGGTTTCCAGAGGTATAGAAAACCCCCAAATTGTGTTCAGTGTGGAGAGAGCATTTATACTTTTCCTGGAGGGGTCTGTGACTCCCCAAAAGGAGCCTGTGTATGTGCACACATGTGTGCATGCATATGTGCATGTGTGCACACGTGTCTGTGCACATGTGTGTTGTGCACACGTGTGTGCATATGTGTGTGCGTGTGTGCCTCTGTGCGAGTGTGTGTGTGGCGTTTGTGTTCACATTGTCCTGCACGTGCTGAGGAGGTGGGCAGATGAACAGCGCTGGTTGGTTCTGGTGCCTGGTGTACCTGCGCCCGTGTCCACCCTCTCTCCCACAGAGCCGTCGGTGCCCCCACACAGGGAGGGCGTTGCCTCGTTTGTGCCACTTACGTGGCTGACCTGCCGTGCAGTGCTTTGGGGCCGGTACTGGGAGTGATGGAGAGCTTTGGCTCTCTGGGCAGGAAACGTCGGCCCTCTCTCTCTTTTGTAGTGTGAGGAGTAGGAAAAGGACTTCTTTTTTAAAAGTTACGAACCTTTTGGTGATACAGGCAAAAGCTCCCCAGCCACACCCTGGGGAGGTCTTGCTGGGGGTGGAGAGAGCCGTCCTGTTTGCACGTCCTCGTTCTCCCATGAGTGACATGTCCGTGACATGTCTCCTCTCGGGGGGTTGCTTTAATGTCAACAATCAAAACAGATAAATGGAGCTGCACGGTGTGCTTCTGGGTTTGAGTTCCTGAAAACACATAAAATAATCGTTACGATTTGTAAATGCAGTCCTTTCTTCATTGTATCTTGAGAATGTAACATGTAAGACATGCCAGGTCCTGCCTTTGGTGGTCACCAGAGCCAACGAATGAGTGTTAATGACTCGAATTCAAATCCAGAAAAAAAACGGAATACTTCCTTTTTTACCCTAAACTGCAAAATATTGTTTTAACGAGATGCTCTGAGCAATACTTTGTTTTCAAGTGTTAGAAAGATATTTGCTACCTACTTTGAATTTCCCCAACGCAGATGAGCTTGGCTGCAAAATAACTGGAATGTTAATTAAATATCGCCACCTCGTGGTGGTGCAGGTCACAGCGCTGGCAGATACAGGACTGTTTCCTGATCCCGTGGTCCAAACCTGTGGTCTTTAGATGAGAGTCTAAAGCGTAATTGTTCTGAGAAACTTCCACAGAACAGTGTCTGGTTAAACATTCACGGTAGTTTCTCTTGTTGAATAGTGCTCCCAGTCTCCTTTGCAAAAGTGAATCAAAAGTGCTTTTTTATATCTAAATTCTATACAATTTGCTACGTTATATTGAAACTTGATGATAAATTTTTACCACAACTCGGAAACATTTATTCTGTTCACTACAACAGTTGAGTTTGTGTCTAGTAAACAGATTTTATTTTCTTAAGGTCTCTATGTTACTGAGCTGCCAGTTCTGGTGTGAAAAACACAGACTTTTTCTTAATAAACATTTTTAAGTTCTTTAAAACTGTTAGGGATGTGTGTGTGTGTGTGTGTGAGATACTGAAATAGAAAACAGAATGGTTCTTAATTCTGCCGGCGAGATGTCCCTGTTGGCGTGGGGAAAAGGTCACGCAAGGTGTCACAAGGAAATGGAAAGCTGCCTCTGAGCACCATGTCCCTGTTCCCGAGGTGACCGCCGTCCCGCTGCGTTTATGCCCGTGTCTGTAGAGGAAAAACGCAGGCGCCGTCACGTGCGCACTCCACTAGCTGACTGACTGAGGTGCCTCCGTTGCTGAGGTCGTGGGGGAAAGTCTGCAACCAGCCCTGCTCTTCCCAGCCCTCTCCTGGGGAGCAGGTTCCTTTCCGGATGCTTCCGTAGCTTCTTGTCAGTCACCGTTTCGTAGCTGTCAGCCCCTCGCAGTCACTAGAATCATGTCATTCTGGTTATTAAACCTCGTCCTCTTGGTTTTACATGTGAGTGCCCCCGCCCTCTCCGTAGGCTGTGGGGGGTGCACGGGGTGGGGGTTGTTCTCTCTCCCTTCAGAGCCAGGACTCTGGTCACCGCACCTGTCCTGGTGGTGGCAGTGGTCAGGTTCTTGTTTTCTGGTTTGTTTTGTTGTCTGTGGATGTCTGTGGCTGTGTCCGCCCTCAGCCGTCACCTCACCACTGAGTACGTTACAGTGACCAAGTTCTGCCGAATGTGCACACGTCTGTTAGGAGGAAGATACACACACACAAGCAGTCCTTCTTGTGGCTGGGAGAAAGCCACCTTGTCCTCGGCACCTCTTGGATCTTACCCGTCAAGCGGTGGTAGGGCCGGTACCGTCTCCCAGACCTCCCGCCCATCGTCACCACGTGGTCCCCCGCGGACAAGCCCTGTCCTGACACTCCTGCTGCTCTCGCTGGCAAACCCTCCCTCTGTGCAGGTGTTCATAAGTTGCCTGAAGCGCCCAGTGCCTCTGCCTGTGGGTCCCTGTGAGAGAACTTCACGTGGAGCCTGTCACCAGGGTGTGGTCCTGGGCACTTCAACTGCCGGCCAGCCGTTCCTAGTGTAGACCAGTCAGACAGGACACGTGCACAGGCACCGTCTACACGTGACTGCTGTAGGAGTGAGTTCCCACCCAGACGACTTAGTGAGCGAGTTTTACAGTCAACAATGGCTTTGTCGTCAGGTGGCTTATGACACGAAACATGGCGTTTAGTCTCTGTAATTGCTAATGTCCTTTCATTACTGCTCTTTTCCCGAAATCCCTGACTCTGCCTTCATACTTTTCCAGGATGCTAATGTCATTTTGTCAAGTTTCACCAAAAATTAAATTGTTTTAATAACTTAAACAGTGTCACATTGAATTTATAGGATAATTTAGGGTTGAGTTGTGCTTTCAAAATGTCGTGTGATAAAAATCTGAAATAGCAGGGACGGTTTTCCCACCTATCATATTTGCTTCCCCTCCCCCCAAAAGGAAAAAGGTTCATTCTCAGAGTTCAGACTGCAAATCTGGTCTCTCTCCTGAGCTCTTCTCCCTCTGTGCTCTCCGCCGGCTTCTGCTTCCCGGGGCTCCCCTTCTTGGTCCTCTGGAAAGAAATCGGGCTTTGGGTACCCCGCTCTGCACTCCCCACGACTGTGCCTGCCTGTGGGGCCAGGTGACCGGAAGGCCGGGAGGAGAAGTGAAGCGATGGGGGCTCCCCCACGCTCCTGGGACCGCAGCTCCTCTGATCCGTGAGGAAGGGCCCCTCCCTCAGAGTTTTCTCCCGTGGGCTCCTGTCCCCTTCGCATCTGCTGCCACCGTGACATCGCTCGTGGCCTGGAGTGCAAGAGAACAAAGGAACAAGGGAAATAAAGGAAAATGAGTGCTTTACTCGCTCTCTCTGATAGTAGGAGTTCCTTTCCATTGCTTCTGGAGACAGAGCTAAAGGCTTCGTCTGGGGCTCTCTCTTAGCCCCTCGGTGCCCGCTGCCAGGTTTGGGGCTGCACCAGAGGGGAAACGTGGTGGGCTCACCACTGGGTGGGTGGAACTTCAATTCTGGTTTTCTTCCCCGTTCCACCTGCCACCGTTCACTGTTCAGAGTCCTCAAATAGCCACGTCCTGCGTTCTTTCCAGGTTTGGAGCTGCGTTTACTGGGAGAGGCGAGGTGGACTTTGCTTTCTGCACCTCACCTGGAACCAAAACCCAAAATAGCTTTTTTTGAGAAGCTGAACTGAGTATCTCAATAGGGAACTAATAAATTATAGTACACCCACTCAGTGGAATACTACGCAGCTATGATAAAGAAGGAGACCACTCGGTGTGTGCTGGTATAGAATGGACGTCAGGATGTGTCGTTAAATAGCAAGCCACAGAACCTTTGGGGAGATATCTTTATAAACGTGTATCTGCTTATAAGTACATAAAATAATTCTAGGACAGGTTATTTCTGAAAAGAAGGGCTGGAAGCTGGGGGGCTGGGGAGACAGGGAGGCTGACACCTGGGTGCCGTTCGCGTGTGTTGTTGACTGTGGTAGGTGAGGCCGCTGTGCAGACACTCTGAGTAGGCCTGATGGCACGCGTAAGAAATCAGTCAAGGAAGGAGATCACTGGGGCACCGCGGGCGTTGCATTTGGCGGAAATAGAGGGCTCTTGAGTGTGAACTTGGTCCTTTCTCCAGGCCAGATGCTGCAATAGCCAGCACTTCTCACCTCGCACCCCGGCTGCTGATGGGGCACGTATCCACAGGACACTGGGGAGGCTCCAGGTGGCCTCAGCCGGACACGTGGAGTCCTCCATTCTTAGACTTTCTTGTTTGTCGGTTCTGTTGTGAACTGAAGAGAAGAAATTTAGTTGAGGGTTAATCTTTGAACCCTGACTACCCTTTCTGGTCTGGCCCAGCCCACTTAATATTGAAAATGTAATAATATATAATAATTTATAATGTATAAATATATTAAAATAGTTACATTTTATATATTATATTATAATATATTAAATTATTATTATATATTTTAAATATTTTATATATATATATTTGTGTGCATGTATTTTCTAAATGTACCATTTTTAAGTATATACCACTATCCGATCCCTTTGAAATTATCTCAGGCATGTATTTTTATTCCCAGGCTGATTCACCTAAATAAGATTGATCCCCACGCTCCAAATGAAATGCTCTATGGACGGATGGGCTACATCTATGCGCTTCTCTTTGTGAACAAGAACTTTGGAGTGGAAAAGATTCCTCAAAGCCATATTCAGCAGGTACCACGTTTTTGTTCTTTTCGGAGTCTTTTTAGCATCTACTTACTTTCTGCCTAAACCGTTGGTTTTGTTTCTCTAGTTAGCACGTCTCAAGGTGTGTCTTGGCCTCTGAAGGTCAGGCGTGGTCAGAGACCAGCAGCTTCACGCTGAGTGCTGCTGGGAGCTCTGAGGGGTGACTGGAATGAGGGCCCAGCCTGCCCCGTGTGAGGGTGTAGACCCCACAGAAGGAGATGAGGCCAGATTCCACCTCCCAGGCGCAGCCGTCTTCTTTGGCGCCTGAAGGAGTTTCTGCTTCCCTTTGACAAGTGAGTTCTTGTCAGCTGTAGTGAAAAGAGTTCAAGACGCTCCATATTCTCCCTCTTTTAGGCAGAATACAGTCACCCCGCTTCTCTGAGTGCAGAATCAAACTGTGCCCGTCCACGCCGTGAGATGGTGTCTGATTCGCCGTGTTCCCTGGTTCCTCTTAGCAAAAAGTTCCTTACCTCCACCAGGAAGGCTTTATTCCGATTCTCTCGTTATTTTGGTCTGTTTTCTCCCTGTAGATTTGTGAAACAGTCTTAACCTCTGGAGAAAACCTAGCTAGAAAGAGAAACTTCACAGCGAAGACTCCACTGATGTACGAATGGTACCAGGAGTACTACGTGGGGGCTGCCCACGGCCTGGCAGGGATCTACTACTTCCTGATGCAGGTGAGAGGCGCTGGTGCTGAGGCCGTGCGTGTGCTTCCGGCTGTGCCGTCAGGGTGGGGACGAGGCGCCCAGCTCTGTTTCCTGGTTCTCTGGACCCCGCGTCCCTCTCCCTGTGGTGCCCTGGCCTACACAACAGGGTGTTTGCCGAGGTGCGTTCTGAAGTGCATAAACAGAAGGCCCGTGCCTTGAGATGCTGTTTGATCTGTGAGTGACCGTCCTCGCCCATGTGGTGCCATGTGTGTGGACTAGTGTTTCAGCTGTACCTCTGCACAAAGTGCCCTCTGCTCCTCTCGTCTCTTCCAGCAGATGCCTTGAATTAAGACTGTTATCCCACATTATAGGGCACCACCCACTGAAACAAATTCCAGGAGTACAAACAAAATCAGTAGAAAACAAATGAGCGTTTGTAGCCCGAGGTTCCCTTAAACAACAAGGCTAAGGAACCTTTTCTGTGGATTCTGTGTAACTTACCTGAAAAATAGCTGGATGTGCCCAACAGTTGTTCAGATCTACTGCCATTGGGGGACATCAGCCAAAGTCGATAGACTGAGGACAGGTGGGATGCCTTCAGCAAGCGTGACCAGGAAGGGAGGTTGGAAGAGGACTTCTCATGAGAGCATCATTTCCTGGGGCTTATTTAGCAATCTTGAAGGAGAAATTGACACTTTTGAATAAGAATCTGTGGCACAAGAAGGCCACGTAAGGCTCCAGGTGCTGACTGGTCGCCTCGTCCTCGTCTGCTCTGGCAGCTGGATGGAGTCCAGAACCTCCTAGAGACTTCCACTTCCTTTTGGTCATGTTTTCTGGCTGCTTTAAAACCCATCCCTGAGGCTTGGGAAGGTCTGTTTGCTCCAGCAGAACTGACGATTCCTGTTCTCGTTCTCAGCCCAGCCTTCAGGTGAGCCACGGGAAGTTACACAGTTTGGTGAAGCCCAGCGTGGACTACGTCTGCCAGCTGAAATTCCCGTCCGGCAATTACCCTCCGTGTGTGGACGATACGCGAGATCTGCTGGTCCACTGGTGCCACGGCTCCCCGGGGGTGATCTACATGCTCATCCAGGCCTATAAGGTGCTGTGAATTGTCTCGGTTTAGAAATAAACTGGAAAACATAACATAAAATTCTGTAATTTGGCGTTAGTTTTACGTATGATCCTTAAAGGAACAATAGATAAATCACTTGTCTGACCTAAGATCACATTGCTAAGTGGATTATAATTCATTCTCATTCGTTCAGTATCTGTCGTACTATAGCAGACATTATTTCATAGGACAGGAGACTGCTTCACTGACGGGTAGAGCAGCAGTGGCAGAGACAATTAAAAGTAGGAAGAACCCTCCTTGTGCACTGCTGGGGGGAATGTAAAGTGGTACAGCTGCTGTAGAGAACAGTTTGGCAGTTCCTCAAAAAATTAAACACAGAATTAACATATGATCCAGCAATTCCACTCCTAGGTATATACCCAAAAGAATTTTTAAAAATGAATCAAACAGGTGCTTGTACACCAGTGTTCCATAGCAGCGTTATTCACAGTAGCCAGAAGGTGAAAACAATCCAGGTGTCCGTCAGCAGAAGAGTGGATAGACCAAATGTGGTATATACGTACAGTGGAATATTGTTCAGCCGTAAACAAAGAATGAACTTCTGCTCCACACTACAATATACATGAACCTCAAAAACATTATGCCAAGTGAAATAAGCCAGGCACGAAAGGACCAATACTGTATGATTCCACTTAGGTGACGTGATGGTTAGTATGCGGTGTCTAGAATGGGCAAATTCAGAGACAGAAAGTAGAATAGACATTACCCGGGGCTGATGCTGGGGGCAGGGGAATGGGGAATCTCACTTAATGGGTACAGAGTTTCTGTTTGGGATGATGAAAACATTTTGGAAATAGGTACTGGAGATGGTTATACAACATTGTGAATGTGCTTAGTGCCACTGAATTGTACACTTTAGATGATTAAAATGGTAACTTTTATATATATTGTACCATCATAAAAAAGTGCAAATATCTTCTAAAAAGCATGCTGTGGCGAGCTGTAATCAAGGAAAAGAGGGTTTTTATTTGAGAAAAAAAAAAAGTGAACCAAGATATATATCTATGTCTTTGGTGCCAGATCTACAAATCACAAATCTGCAGACTATAAAGAGGCAGTGGCCTCTCATAGTCTAAACAAACTTTTAGTATATCAAGTTTTCCTCTCGGAAAATTAGGTATAATGGAAAAACTTTTAAAACTGCCTTATTCTATTTTTGAGGACACTTAGTTTGCAATGAGATAGTAAAAACGGCTACTCAGAGTATTTCTCAAGTCTTTGATCAAGATTAGGAAGCTGCAGAAGAGGTGTGTCTGCTTTTCTGGCACAGTATAGTGTTTTATATCAGATCAGTTTTTTAACGAGTTTTATAAGCAGGTTCTTCTCCAGTATGTGAAGAAACGTCCTAATAGTGAAGGGCGTCGTTGTTGCCTAAGAAGGTAGCGTGTGTTCTTGGAAAGTGAATAATGGTAGCAGCAAGATTCAAGTAAAATAATGTTGCTTCACTGATAACACGCATGCACACAAACACACGTGCACGTGAGACAGACTGCAGATAAGGTCACGCCCAGGTACATAAAAACAGAAGCAAGCTAGTGAGTTGTTGTAATTCGTCCCCACCGGTACAACACACCTCTCTGGCTCTACATCCCTGACTTTCCTTGCCAAGCCCCCTACTCTCTCCCTTACCCCGTCTCCCTCCTTTCCTGTCAGGAAGGAATGTCAGTAGAAGTTTCTTTTGCGTCCCTTCCAATGGCACTGTGTCCCCCGGCTCCGCAGGTGTTCAGAGAGGAGCAGTATCTCAACGACGCCTATCAGTGTGCCGACCTGATCTGGCAGCACGGGCTGCTGAAGAAGGGCTACGGGCTGTGCCACGGCACCGCGGGCAACGCCTACGCCTTCCTGGCGCTGTTCAACCTCACGCAGGACGTGAAGTACCTGTACAGGGCCTGTAAGGTAGGAGGCCGAGCCGCCAGAGAGAAGCACCGCCTCCCGGGAGGTTGTAGAAAGGGCTCCAGTTCATCTGATTTAATTCATTTATTTTTTAACCGTGAGTCTGTAGAGCAAACCCAGTTACTTAAGAAAACCTTCAAAAACCATTCAGTGGAATTAGCTTCCTTTTAAAAGAACATGATTCTACTCAACAGCGTTTATGGGGGAAAAAGAGAGATGTAGGGTGGTTTTGCTCCTTCCTTTCTTCTTTGATAACCTTGGAGATACGTGGCTCAGACGTATCATTCTATTCCTCCCGCACTTGGTACTCTCTTTCAGACCACGTGTTTGTCTGCATTAACCCCTTTTCTCTGCCTTGAAGATAGTTTTTGACTTTTCAGAGTAGTTCTTAGAGATGATCTCTATCAATTTATGGGGTCTCTGGAAGAAATCACTGCAGTGGTTTAACTGGCTCTCATTTTCAGTTCGCTGAATGGTGCCTGGATTACGGAGAACACGGATGCAGAACACCGGACACCCCCTTCTCCCTCTTTGAAGGTATTTTTCACACATTACGTATTTGCCTGAGAATATCAGCATCTGCTTCTCTTCCTGGTAATTAGTGTATTTGAATTTGAGCTTTATCGACAAATTAATTTTATAGTCATTTCTTAAAATGAATTCTTGGGGCCAGCCTGGTGGCGCAAGCAGTTAAGTGCACGCACTCCACTGCGGTGGCCCGGGGTTCGCCGGTTCAGATCCCGGGCACGCACCGACGCAGCGATTGTCAAGCCATGCTGTGGCGGTATCCCGTATAAAGTGGAGGAAGATGGGCACGGATGTTAGCCCAGGGCCAGTCTTCCTCAGCAAAAAAGAGGAGGATTGGCAGATGTTAGCTCAGGGCCAGTCTTCCTCAGCAAAAAAAGGAGGATTGGCAGATGTTACCTCAGGGCTGATCTTCCTCAAAAAAAACAAAAAAAGACTTCTTTCTTTACTAATATGACAACTCAATATTAAAAATCAATTAGCACATGGACCACCACAGATCTAATACTCGTAGTCATAGTGGTGGCTGCCATTTATGGAGCCAGGCACATGCTGAGCATTTGCAGATGCCGTCATAACTCATCTCAGCAGAAACACACAGACATTATTACGCTCACGTCACAGACGAGAAGACCGAGGCTGACAGGTAAGTGCCCCACCGTGCCGTGGTGAAGGAGCTCACAGGCGCTGAGTGGCAGGGCTGGCCGTGAACTCGTCTGGCTCCTCTCTCCCTCCCGTCTTCCACCAGGATGAAGAGGCTGAGCCCCTCACTGGTGGTCTTCTCTAATGCTGAACTGCAGCAAATATGAATAAAGACAGTTGCCCGCTTCATTTAAATCATTGCCGTTAGTGTCGTAATGTTGATGCTACAGAATGAACCACTCCACAAGACGGGGTCGCTGGTGTGGTAACTTCTGCTCTTTCTCTTCCTTCAGGAATGGCTGGAACGATATACTTCCTGGCTGACCTGCTGGTGCCCACGAAGGCCAGGTTCCCTGCGTTTGAGCTGTGAAAGGAAAGCTTGCCCCTGCAGTCACTGCATGACCCTGTCTGCATAGCAAGCCTGGGCCAAGTGCTTCGTCGCTTTTCAAGGCAATAGAGAGTCAAACTGTGCACTTGATTTAGTGGGTTTCTTTTCAGAATTTGTCTTTAGTTCAGTTCCTTTTCTTTGTCATTTACTTTAAAAATATCCAAGGAAATCTTTTAACTTCAGTTTCTTCCTAGAAGGAGGTTGGATGATATGTACAGTATTTTGAGGGCATATGTGTATGTATTTCAGAACTTGGAGGAAATCTTGTTCTTATTTAAGCTTATGAATGTAACTGGCTGTTACTGCTCTAAAAATGTTTAAAAGAAACTAAATGTAGATAAACAAAGATAAATATATGATTATTGTTGGACTTTGCCCTCCACCTCTGCTCTTTAGTATTTTGTCTCAGACAGGACAGATGGTTTTTATGACCCTGCTTTTCTCTGGTGGTGGATTATGAGAGGGGACAAAAATATAAATATATGTTTCCAGGACAGAAATTGCGAGAGCTGCAAACTGGGCAAGGGACCTAAATACCGTTTTTCAAGTTCCCAATGCTCATTTAAACTAGAGATAAACATACTGGCAAATTTGCCTCTTTTTGTTTGTAGAGAATCCAGGCTCTGTAAGCCAGTATTGTTATCAAAAACTTCTAAAATGCAATGGTCGTTGTGAAAATTCTGACTTGAAGGTTAGTTCAAGATAAGCTAACAAAAATAGATTATTGTTTTCTTTAAAATAAGCCAGTGTATTTTGGAACTATTTACTTACATTTGTTTGTTCTCTAGAATTAGTATAAGCTCCGGAAGGAGTTTTCTGTGTGACTGTGTCATGACCCGGGATTGCGGTCCACACGTCCAACTGACCTTCTAAACTTTGACTAGTGTTTACTTACTGTGCAGTGACTCTGCTTGAGTGCTGGCTGTTTGGGACAAGCCATAAGGTATTTGCCTTCCCGTCAACCTGTCTGGACGTTGGTCTTTTCACTAAATCGTACAGCGCTCTACTTCTGTTTACAAAGGGGGGGGAGGGTGCTAGACAGCCAATAGCTAGAACCGAAGCACTCAGCTTTTGATGTTTGTTTAGGAGGTGTTAGCCAGTGATTGTGCTTAGAGCAAATAGAGCCTGTCTCTGCGTATCCTCGGCTTACCGCTCGTCCCTGTCTGAGCCCTCGGGTCGGGGTTGCATGGTGGATGAGGACTCTCTGACGGATGTTTTCACTCATCGGCTCCCATTCCACCTCCTTCCATTTCTGCCTTTCCAGGCTTCTTTGGTATTTTCTATATGTTTCGACTGATTTTAGAACGTTTCGCAGCTTTAAAAAACAGTGTCTAAGCAGTTTAAATGTGCCTACTTCACTGCTCTCTCAGTCACAATAACATGCTATTTTTATCTGAACTTTGAAACAAATCCCCACTGAGTGTATGTTGGTTCCTGCAGGTAGTGGTCCCCTATTATTTTCCATTTAGCACCAAAATAGCTAATATTATTGGAAATTGTCTGACCCTTTAAAGGCTACTGACAATAGGATCTGAGCAACAGCCCACTGCTCAATCTCTAGATTAGCTTCCTGCTCTGTGACTTGTGCTTGTCAGGACAACCTCGTGCCTCTCAGGTTTCCCATGTGCTGCTGGTGAGCCGCGTACGGGCTGTCCTTTGCCGTGGACGTTCAGAGCCACGGTGTCAGCATTCACGGTGCAGCTCATCTGCTGTGGGCTGGGTGTCCACCTTGAAAGAGTAAAGCCCGTTTGGTTTAGTTACATGTCTTGCTCTACTGTACCTGTACTGTTAGCTGCTGTAGTTACTAACCAAGGGAAAAGGAGCAAAAACACACTCTTAGCCAGAGGAGGCTTGATCACAGTGCTTCTCCAAACATCTTGGTTAATTTAGCCCCAGGAAGACTTCAGTGCAGGGAGGAGAACATTTTGAATAAGATTCTTGCTAATATTTGGATTGCAATTGAGCTACTGTCATCCATTAACAAATTTGTCAATACAAACACAATTCAAATTTCATGTTCTTTAGCTTTTTAGGACTTATTAAAATTAAACTGGCAGGATTTTATATTTGTGCCATTGTTTGTTTTATTTATACTTAAGAGCTAAGAAAGTTTGATGGGATTTTAAACTCAGCTGAAGGCTGTGAAATTAAGACCGTACCCTAACACCGTGGTGGAAACTGAAAGAACCTTTTACACCAGCTTTCTTAGTTTTACAAGGAAGAGGCATCATTTCAGTTCTATTCCTGTTACATCATTTTTCCCTCAGATATTTTTCTTTTTGGTAAAAACTTTCCCAAAAGTTGCTTTCCAGAAAACTCAACAGTGTCTCTTATCTGCATTGCAAAGACTAGGTAGTACAACCTCAAAAGCTTTTGAGGAGTGTTCATTTGTCCTGTCGTGTGCTCCTGTTCCTTGGTGATGAGAGTGGCAGTAGTTAAGTTTTCATCATGTAAAAACGTGAACGTCACCACCACCTCTGTCCATCCCACTGGGCTTTGGTCTCATCTGAGTTGTCCGTCTTTGACCCTGAGGGTCATTTGGCCCCGTTTCCGTCTTTGATGTCACTTCCAATCATTTGGCACCAGAAGCCTTCATGGCGGGTGGAATTCTAGGTAAAAATGGATCCAAGGCCGTTTTCTCTCCTTATTACCGCCCGCCCACGGAACTGCATCGAGAGACGTGCTCTGCCCCTGTGTCCTCGGGTTAACCTGTGTCTGATCTCACGATGCCCTGCCTCCTGCTCGCTGATTCTGAAACACACAATGTGAAGAGTGAACAGTTATCTGTCTGCCTTTGGCTCCTAGACCTCGTCTGTGGTCCTTTATTGCTCACACTGAATTCTGATTCCACTTCTGCTTGCCCTGAATAGATCAGAGCACCCGTTTCTGTGTTGCGAGGCTGTAGAAGAACCGTTTCTGTCATGTAGAGAGAAAACAAGGTGCTGGGAAGATTCAAGGAACCCACCCCAAGCTGTATTGCCATGTATCGGAAAGGGCTGGGATCGTGTGTACTATGTTCTGTAAAGGATTTGACTTGCTGGTTCTCAATAAAATGTTGTTGGGACTATATATTGTCATGTGCTTTTGGTTTGCTTTGGTTTAAACTTAAGAAATATTTTCCTTCAATGGTAAATGATGGCTTTTTCTCTATACACATTCCCTAGGGTTCATTCCTGACTTTTTCTTCATTGTTGGGTCAAACAAGATTTGCAGTACTTTCTGAAAACAGAAATTTATTAGAAGAAAATATTTTTAAATCTGATCGTTATGAAATTAGAGGAATCTAGTAGGCTTCAAGCAGAGCAGTGTATTAACCATCCTACACTTAGGAGATTCCACCCTGTGGTTAATAACTAAAGGCCCAATTCTGGAAATTGATTTCCCTGCTGACCAGTTCTGAAAGGAATTCGGAAGAGAGGAGGAGATTAACTGAGGCGTAATTATGAAGTGTACACGCAGAGGTCGAGAAGGAGTTCTGCTGAATCGCCTGGTGGAACTTGGTGCCGCTTATCTTCATGACACGACTACGTGGTGTCACTTAGCACAACAGAGATTTGCCAAATTATAAAATACTGTTTTCATCCCCGAATTACATTTTGTCCTGGGTACATATGGTTAAAATGCCCTTCATACCCCTAGTCTGTTGTTTGAGGACTCATGACACTAAGGGTAGATGCTCGGGTATTTTTATTTCTCTCCTTTGATTGGGTGAAGGTGTAGATGGTGGCGTCACAGCTTTAGACGTGGGCAGTGAGGCGTGAAGGGGACGCTGCCTCACAGGGGCCACCCAGAGACTCCACTGTGAGGCTGGGGGTCCCACCCACTGCCCCGGAGTCCGTGTCCCGGGGAGGGACCTGGCAGCACTGCCCTCTGTCCACCCCTCCCCCTGGCTCGTCTTCCTCCCGGAAGAAAAACAGCGACAGGCGCATTACGTTGAACCACGGCTGGAATCTCATGAACAAACAGCACTTGAAGAAGTAACTCGTCTCCTGCAACTTACCCATAGTAGTTTGGTTTATGTTTTCCTAACTTTTCATTAGAAAAGACCTGTGCCTCCTTCTCCTCATGCTCTCTGAATAGAATAACAATTTTTGTGTCATTTCTTTGTCCCAAGTTAGTTCCCACCGGGGATTCAGTGTCATTAAAAGTCTTGTGTATTGTCTGCTCTTATAAGCATCATCGAAAGTGAAAAAAACCTACAAGTCAGTCCCTGATCATTTTCTTTCTCATTGTTTCCCCTCCAAACTCGTCGTCTTCCTTCTGAAGCTGCGGGTCAATTAACCAAGTGAGAACACTGGCTTTCTTACAGTGGAGAACATACTGGCTTCATTGTCCCATTGTGTAAACTGTCGAAACACTGTTTTCCAGGAGCCCTGTGCTAGTGCCTCCTCGGGGACTCGTTTGACAATTTTGTGAGTAATGGGAGAAAGCAGCAAACACACTCAGCCAAGAAGTGAAGTAACGAGGAAGAGAAATGGATCTTAGCAGGAACGCTGCTCCCAGTCGACCAGTTTAATTTCACATTTCTACACTATGTTAGCTTTTCATCCACATGCAAATTACAGCCGTGGTGACATGAAATCTGCTCCTGTTCACAAGCATATTTCCTGGGTGTTCTGTCCTAGGAATTGATGGAGTTTAGATGACTCACATAACTGATGCACTTTCTACCATTTATGCAGTGAATGGGCAGCGTGTTCTATCTTTTACAAGTTCTCATCTGCCCAATTAAAAATTGAGTTGCATTCACATTTCTTTGAAATATATTAAAAGACGCTCTGTAGGTCTGGCTTTGGTGGCCTTTTGTTTCCTTGAAAAAGCCAAATTTATCATCTTTCCTACCTCTCCCTCTGTCAAGTTGCCCCTTCAGCTGGATGTCCTAATTCGGTTAATGGTGTTACTGACTACCTGGGTGCTCAAGCCAACAAAGGTGCATTAACATTCTCCGACTGTTGGTTCTCAAAGTGCAGTCGCTGGACCAGCAACATTAATTAGCATACCTGCAACTGGTCAGAAATGTAAGTTCTAGGGCCCAACCAAGACCCACTAAGTCAGAAACTCTGGTGGTGGACCCAGCAATCTGCGTTCACAGCCCCAGGGGATTCTGATCACAGTCAAGTTTGAGAACCATGAAATTGAAAAATAGCGAGGTTGACATTACATGTTCTGTAGACATTCAATTTAAAATATGGTGTTTTCAATTTTCTGTTTTCTAGTTGTATTTTAGAATACACACACATATTTGTGGGCCCGTGAAAAATTCCTAGGCCCAAGGCACTATGTATTGCCTAGTGGACAAAAACATAGAGCACTGGTTTATACCCTCCGCAAAGATGCTCTTGGAACAATGGACAGAGCGCAGTCGTCATGCTGCTGAAAGAGGAGGCACTCTGGATAGAATACTTGCTGAAAAATGTTTAGATATCTGTCTTCCCCAACCAGACCCCCTGCCTCTTGCGAGAGGGGCCCGGTCCAGGTGCTGGACCCACGGTGTATAGACCGCGTGTGACACACAGAGGGTGCTCGGAAAATGTGCCTGAAACCACCAAACTGAAATGTGGTTCAACCGGCTAGAGAAATGGACTTAGAACCCTTTGCTTAGGTTTATTACGTGCTGGTTAATGACCTTATGTTTAATGTATTATGTTTAATGTATGTTTTATGTATTAATGACCTTTCTGTTTCGTTCGGTAAACTTTGCTTGATTGGTTTGGTTAGTAGTAACCATCTAGTTAGTAGAACCTGAGCGTTAATGAGCTGGTGATATAACGAAAAACAGATTTTGTCCAGCAGGTGTCAGTAGAGCTCAGTTTAATAATTTCAGTCGTTAATGAACTTGAAAAATTAATGAATGTAGGGCCGGCCCGTGGCTTAGCGGTTGAGCGCTCGCGCTCCGCTGCTGGCGGCCTGGGTTCGGATCCCGGGCGCGCGCCAACGCACCGCTTCTCCGGCCATGCTGAGGCCGCGTCCCACATACAGCAACTAGAAGGATGTGCAGCTGTGACATACAACTATCTACTGGGGCTTTGGGGGAAAAAATAAATAAATAAAATTAAAAAAAAAAAAAAAACAACTATTTAAAAAAAAAAAAAATTAATTAATGTGCCGGGAGGGAAAATGCACCCAGAATAGCATTTCTCTGTTGACATTAAGTCGGCATAACCATTCAGGCACGTTGAAACGCTGCAAGGATCGACTTCAGAACAGGGCTTCGTGGTAAACATCTCCCACTTCGAAGTTCAAGGCAGTTTAAACCGGACATTAGGTTATTGTTAACTAGAGCCAAAATTGTGAGATGCGGGAGCACAGGGCTGGGTATATAAGATTACTCAAATGTGGACTATGATGCCGGTTGAAACTGTTTTCTGAAGACCAGAACTTTATTTCCCTTTACCAATTGCTTGGGCCTCTCTTCTTTCTCGAGAGTAACATTAAACCATACTTTTATACTTTTAGAAATACGGAGGCCTTTCCATGGCTTCACATTTAAAAGGAGAGAGGGCAAGGTAACAGGGAGCCCAGAGTGTTGTTTTTTTTTTTAATTGAAGGAAAATTCACTTAAAAATCACCAAACCCAAGGTGTTTCGAAAGACTAATGAAACCGTCACACTGGAAAATTATTATAATTATCAGTAGTATTGTTAGGTTGTTCCTAGCTCTGAATGTCTAATTTGTTTATACCTAAGAAAAGTTAGATCTTTCTAGTAAGCCTTAACATGCATATCTTTAGCAGAGTGTTCTGGAATCTGGCCTTGTATCTTTTGGCCTCTGACTGTCTCTCCAGCCTCCAGGGTTCTCTCTGCACTCAAACCACACCTTCCGTTCAGTGCTTGAAGGCAGAGACATGAAATCCCACCAGAGGACCTCGGTGGGATTGCCTGGAGGTCTCCCGGGGCTCCGCAGGGGTAGGGCAGGGGTGTGGAGAGAAGGTGGATTCAGATGCCTTCGGGGGTCCTGACACAGTAACTGGGGCAGGTCTGTTGTAATCGAGTGGCTGTTATGGTAGCTATCCCCACTTCTATTGGCTTATTCCCAGCCAAAAGTAGATGAAATGGCTCTTTGGCTGCTCAGTCCCCTCCAGCACACACACACACACACACACGCACACACACACACTCACACACAGTCTCAAACTCTGAGCTCTGGCACAGTCTTCTTCAGATCCTCCACGCTCTCCCATCCACAGTCCTGCCAAGCCTCAAATTGCCCCCAGGGTCCCTAATGTACCACTCACAATGGACAGGTGCTTTTATAAAAATCACCTTCCTCTGCAGCAGCCATTTACTGTACTTTTAAATTACCACGTCTTAATGGGGAGAAAGGAAATTTGTATTCTCAGCAATATTAGAGGATCAAAAAAGACAAGAAGCAACTGACTTTTATTAATAACTGTGCTGGAAAGCGGCAAGGCGACATCTGGAATACTTATTAGCCATTTGGCGTGCTGTCCGTCTCCGTGGATGAGATTTAACATGACAAGCTCTGTCAGAAGGGAGTAAGCTCCATGCAGTTCAATTAGAATGATTAGGGTCATTTGGACAGAGGAAGTTTAATTTGTATGGATCTGGAAATTTTGTGCAAACTGGAATACCTAAGTATTTAATCTTCCCTGAAGCTCAATTTAAAATTGAAAGAGACCATTGCCTAGGTCTATAATGAGATGAGACATATTAGAAATTAATTTAACTATTACTGCAGGGTGAGCACGTAGTCCAAGAAATCAAAGGATGTTTCACTTGCAGTTTGTACACAATAATAGACGAAAACGTTCTGCTACAACTCATTAACCATTCTGTGATTTGATGAACTCCTTAAATGGAGACTTGAGCATCCAAAGGGAACTTGAATTTTTTCTACTGCTTTTTAAAAATTCTCCTACTAAACGTATGTTGTATAGTAAATGTCAACAGAATTCAATCCTAACCTTACCCTCTACAGTGGGGGCGCTTAACCATTCTGGTGTCATGACTCTCTAACAGTCTGTTGAAGGCTATGGATCCCTTCTCAGAATAATGTTTTAAACATATAAAATAAAATACATAAGATTTTTGTTTTAAATATGTAAATAATACTTTAATATGTAGGATTACAAAGGAAGTCAACTATATTGAAATATAGATATCAAAGTAGTTTTAAATGTGTGTAGAATATGTGCTTTTTATTAGCACATCTAACAACAAAAGCTAGTGGTGTATGTAACTGCTATCATAATTTTGAAGTAATGATGAATAGAAATAACTGCTCTCATGTGGTATAAAAATATGGGTGATTTCTACCAATGATAAAGTCTCAGGTAGTGCAAATAAAACCGTGTTTGTTGTCTATATTCATAATTGAGGGAAATACTTCATTTCAGTTAGGACTTAGTGAAAATTAACACGTGATTGTTTTCCATCCATGGTCATAAACCAACAAATCTACTCAATGACCACCAAGGGCTGGTTAAGAACTCTGTTCGCAGCTAAGTAGACTAACGGTAGTCACTGTAGAGGCTGGCACGTGTTGACGGCAAAAAATAGGATGCAAAGGGGGACTGGCAATTCCTTAGTTAGCCGATGAACAGCCTGGGCAGACGTGAGGGCTGAATCACCCTCTTGATCTTGTCTTGATCGCAGCAGAATTGCTGCATCGCTGTCTCACTTCGTGTCGTGTTTTCAGACCACATAGGCCCGTCCCAGACTTCTGAGAGGACACTGATTCTAATTACCTGGTTTAAAGAACCGATCAGAGTCCCTGAGTCATTTGGCTAATTCCGTATCTTAGGCTACTCTCTTATTTGAAATATCCTTTTCACTGTAATGTAACTGTAGTAAACCAAGTGTTCTTATAAACTCTCTATTACCTTCTTTAGTGTAAAGAGCATAATACTTTCCTCAGAAAGGTCGTGTTTCATTCAACAACACTTCTTCAGTGCCTGTTCTCTGCTGATGCCGTGAGGGCTGGGTGCTGGGAGTGAAAGCTGAGTAAGACTCGGCACTGTCTGCCTTTAGAGAACTTGTGAACTATGGGAGCATCAAATGAGTCAACAGCTAAATCCAACACCAAGTTGCAATTCTCACAGTGAGTGTTACCAAGTACTATTGGACCACAGAAGAGGGACAATCCTTCTGTGGCTGGAGAAATAAGGAAGACTTCAGAGAGGAGAGCCAGGATGGTTGTCCACAAAATGTAGAAAAATGTGGGAGACAAGGAGCCATGGGCAGACCAGACAGGGGCATTAGCACATTCAGGAGCTGTGCAAAGGTGGGAAAGGGGATGGCATGTTTAAGGAAAAGGTGGAGAGGGGTGGGAGGAAGTTCAAGGACATAACTGTGAAAGGGTCTTGGGTTTCCTGTCAAGCAGTTTGGATATTATCTTGTTGGCCAGTGGTCATCCGAGCCAGTAGATTCAGCATCACCTGAGAACTTGTTGGATGTACACATTCTGAGACCCCATCCCAGACCTACTGACTCTGAAATCTGGGATGGAACCTCTCACTGTGTTTTAACAAGCTCTCCAGCTGATTCTGATTTACACTAAAGTTTGAGAACCACTGTTGTCAATATTAGGAAGCCATATCAACAAGGATGGGTTCAGAAAACCATCAAAATGTAGAAAAACCGTCCTCTTCTATCCTCAGCAGAGTGAACGATAAGGCTGGATTTGCAAATGGAAAGATTACTTTTGCATCCTGTGGAGGCTGGGGTGGAGAAAGGAAAGGCTTGAGGCAGGAAGACCATTAGGAGGCTGGACAATGTCCCAGGGAAGCCCTGGGCAGAAACAGAGCCAAGGACAGGCAGTGAGGGTGAGCAGAGGGGATGGACCTGTGAGAACGGACAGGTGGGGCCAGTTGGACACTGGTGATGAGGGAAGGAAAATGTCAAGGAAGACCCATTTTCCTAGCAAGTACCTGGAAACTCTTGCTTGGAAGTCCCTGTGGAGTGTGGCCAGAACTCACATTCCAGGTTCTTACAATTGCAGTTTAGAAGAGGAATACATAGGCCCACTGGTAGCGGCTGATAACACATGTATTGGAGTCATTTTAGGAAATAACCCATCCAGGACCCAGGATTTTATGAATAAAGAGAGGAAGGCACTAATCAAGACCTGATGTTGGGCTCCTTGTGGAAACAATTGATTCCGTGGCTGAGGATGCAGTGACACAAGACAAGCCTGGAACATCTTTTGATGCCACAAAGTAAAGAAATGCCCAAAAAAGGCTGAGGGAATGTTGAAAAGACACGGGAGCCAGTCTGAAGCAGCTCCTAAGGGCCAAGGCTAAAACAATTCAGCAAGAAAATAAACAATCGTGCTGGATTATGACCCAAGAGCACAACGTCACTTCTGTAGTATTCTTGCCAAAAATGCATAACCTCAATCCAATCATGGGAAAACATCAGGCAACACAAACTGAGAAACATTCTACAGAATACCTGAGCAGCACTCTTCAAAAGTATCACAGTTAAGAAAGTAAAAGACTGAGGGACTGTCACAAATAGGAAGAGATTAAGGAGACATGACGACTAAATGCAAGGTGGGATCCTGAATTGTGTCTGAAAACAAATAGATCAGTGGTGAAAATTTGGTGAAAAACTGGTAAAATTTAAATAAAGTCTGTAATTTAGTTAATAGTACTGTAGGAATGTTAATTTCCTGGTGTCAATAATTGTGCATTGTAAGGTGTTAATGTCAAGAGAAGGTGGGTGAAGACTATATGGGCACTAGACGTTCCATTTTTGCAAACTCTCTGTAAGTCTAAATTTATTTCAAAATTAAAATTTTAAATAAACAATTGTCATCATTTGAATCCTTTCGCTGGCCTGTGGCACTGTTCCAATTAGATGAACACCATTGGTAGCTCTTTTCTTGGCGGATCTAATGGCTACAGTACACTGATTTTCTGGTGACTGGGAGCCCTATCTTATGTGCCTTGATTCACTAAAGGACTTAGAGGCAGATTTACCTTGAAGCTTCATGAAATTTAAACTTCAGGGCTGCTCACTTGCACAGGCCCCATTGAGCACTAGGAGTTGCTGGGAGCTGTAGAATGTTCTATCCAGGAAGGGGGGAAGCCAGGTTTCAATCAGAGGCATTTCTATATAAGCAATTCTAGTAAATTGCCTAAAGAGAGCTCAGAAGAAAGGGACTTAAGTTTATAGGCCTCCAGTAATTGTTATCCTTTCTTTTCTCGTTCTAAATAAATTTCACTTTTGTACCTAAGTTTGAATTTATAATTGTCTTTTTTTTGTGTGTTTGGTGAGGAAGATTAGCCCTGAGCTACCATCTGTGCCTCTATTTTGTATGTGGGTCGCCACCACAGCACGGCTGACGAGTGGTGTAGGTCTGTGCCCGGGATCCAAACCTGTGAACCCCAGGCCGATATAGGAGAGTGCACCTAACTTAACTACTAGGCCACAGGGCTGGCCCCTATAATTGTCTTTTTGTAAAGAGGGTCCCCTAAGTCACATAAGATTCAGTTCCAACATACCTGGGTAAGCTTCTGTATCTAGCACAGATGCTCAATAAACATTTCAATAACTTACCAGAGAAACAATCCCCACTTCTGTAAAATGGACTTGATGGTAATGATGAGTCACCTAACACCAGAGTTGAAAGGGCTCGTTCAGGGAAGATTTTTACACAACAACAATTCTCTATACAGCTCCTTCATCTTTAAAGGTACTTTGACATTTACACTCATAGCATGTTAGCACTTTCAAGATCCTTAGAGATTCTCAGATGTTTCCTTTTGCAAATGAGAGAAGAGTCAGTCCCAAAGAGGCCAAGAAATTCAAGGACACACAGCTAGTGGCAGACTGATTGAGGTGGAGGGAGGGAGGCCTGCTGATTTCCAGGAAGGGTAGTCAGGATATCTATACACTGCCCTAGAACACAGTTTTCTATTTTTTTTTACTGGTAACTACTACCCCAGATCCTAGAACAGCAAAAGATAGCATTGCCCCTCTCTGTACCCTCTACAGCGACACAGCGCAATCTTAGGAGGCAACGATCAAACATGACGCTAACCTAGTACACGTTAACCAAACTCGACTCAGAACTCTTAAGTCTAAGCAGCCAGGCACCTGTTTTAAAAGAATACAGCGGGGCAGTCTAGGGTAGGAGTTGGGGTTGGGTTGGACTGGGGTTAGATGAATGTCCCAAGGGGCGGGGGAGTCTCCTCCAGGCAGGTATGTGCTCCGGGGAACACTTGACACCCGCAGACTTGTGCAGTGACGGCAGTCTGTCACCCTTTCACAGCGACTCCGGGCTGAAATGAAATCCCCCGTTAGTTCATCCCCCGTCAGTCTGGAGCCAAGCCTGGAAATAGCCCCACTGCTGCTTTCACGGCAGTTGGGACGGGAGCAAATGTTCTCCACGGCGGCGCCTGTCGGCTCTAATCGGGTAAATTAAGGAGTTAAGCATGTTTCTACCGTTTGGTTGAGTTTTATTTTAGTCTCCAAGTCCCTTTGCTCCCATTTCAAGGCCTGGCACTTTCTCGCGGGTGAAGCCCACGCTGCCTTAACCCTGAGGGAAGCTTCCTCAAGTAGAAGCGGCACATGCCACACCATCCTGAGGGACGCCCGGCATCCAGCAAACCAATTGTGCAGCTGCTCGGTAACATCACAGAGGCCGTGTCTTTGTCTTGACGCACTTAAAATCGTCTCCCTTCAAAAATACACTGACGAAGTCTTCCTAAGAGAGTACACTGGGTCACTTTCTAGAGTTACAGGGGTGTTTTTCCAGATCGAGATGTTGGGCAAACAGACTCTCTTTGTTTATAGAGACAGCATGAGGTTTAGAGTTAAAGAACAAACCTAACTTCATCTCCAAAGAAATCCACTACTCACAACACAGATTTTCTTCCACTGCAGTAGTATTTAGTTCAATTGTTACCCGGCTGATAGTCTACTGTTTTGACCTACACAACTGCAGTTTTATATGGTTCACATATATTTATGTATTATATGTGTATAAGTACATATTTGTATTTATATCTCCAGATAATTGGTTCAGCTCTCTCTTTTTACTTCCCCGTGTAGACACCTCGTGGAATTCCTAATAGCAAGAGAAATCCCATAACCACAGTCACCACAAATGACATTGTTCTGGGGGTCCCAAGAATCCTCTCCTATAGTTATAGTTGATCCAGATTCTCTTTGTAAGTTCATATATTGCCCTCAAAAATATAAAGAAAACATAGGCAGGTGAATAAGGAGTGAAAGAAAGCAATGCTGATTGCCATTAGCTTTGCCCTCCCCTTTTCCTACCTGCCTAACTAGCTGGAAACTGTGAACCAGAGCTAGTGACTGGAGAAAATCTACGCCAATCGAGTTATCTCACTAATGGTAAGTCCCTCTTCTATTTTATAGATGAGAAGTTTGCATTGGAGTAGCATTCACATTTCTAGCAGAAGAGTGGTATAAGGGCAGAAAAGATTTGAATCCTGGTTCCAATACTTACAAGTTGTGTGATTTGGGGCAAATTGCTTAACATTTCTGGGACTTCAGATTCCTCAAGTGTGAAACGGAGACAATGATACTGCTCTCCACTCTACAGGGTGCTTGTGAGGGTTGAACGAGATCATGTACATAAGGTGTCTCTCATGACACCTGGCTCCGAGGCTCCTAGTGGGCTCTCAATAAATTATACATTTTTTTCTTTTGAGAGCTGGGTGTTAAAGATGCAGACAGCTAGCTGTTGATCTTTTCTGGAAAGAGTGAGGAGAAGGAAGAGCTGGTAGTGCTTAGTCTTCTGTATTTATCCTCCTGTCTTTCAGTTTGCCCTTTCCCCATCCCACTTCTTCCTATCTTCCTTGGAGTGATGGCAAGAAATGACCATCCCCTGCTGCCATAGCAGTTTCCCGAGCTTTTGAATTTAAAGGGCTTGAGACCAAATATAAAACTTGGCAACAAACCTTGAACATCAGCTTTACCTGGAAATCATTCAACATGGCTTCCAAGGAGGCAGAGGAGGCCTTCTGAGATGTCGAGAGTGTTCTGCTTCTTGATCTGGGTGGCAGTAAAAATTCATCGTGCACTTCATGTAACTTACACCTCAATAAAAAAGTAAATTAGACAAATGACTTCCTTTCTTTGTATTTGCCTTGGAAACACATCTTCTCACGTCTTAAATTACTGAGGAAATGGATTTGTGTTAGAAACTCCAGGTTCTAATTCTTGCTGCCATTTATTAACAGAGTTAATATTTTTAAATGAATTGGGACAAAGATTTCAAAGATTAAGAAAGACATCATCAGGATGGGAATAGTGCTTCTCAGGCTTCCTATCTAGAGGGAAAACATCTGGTAGAGGACATGAAAATTTTGTAGGTAAATGAAGTGAAAATAGGAATTTCATTCTGCTGGTCAGTTTCACCCAGGACTCTCACTACACCCTGTCAACTATAAAGGTAAACGTTCACTTTTTATCCTCAGGACTTAGCGCAGTGGCAGGTACAGAGGGTCTCAAGAAGTTGGATGACCACACATCCCAGGAATGTCCTTATTTAGGCCTACTGTTCTGGCTTACTTATTAATTGTGCCCATTTTCACTATCAAAAGTGTCTCAGAAAATAAATTATATGGTCATCCTATCAAGCAGTGGTAGGGCTTGTTGTGCCTTGTCTCATCAATACTCTTCTTGGTATTGCGAAGTGGCTCAAGCCTCTCTGAGCTCCATGATCGTTTGGTCCTTTTGGTAGATATCAGCAGCCTCTAACAATGAGAGAGAGGTGAGAGCTCCACCTCCTTGTAATCTGGCTGCTGGGTTGGCATGTTATCTAGGAAAGCAAATCTCAGAATTCTGTTATTCATACACGCATCAATTGACCATCAGTCACGAAGCATCCACACAAGTGCACGCCTGTTCTGGGGACCATTGTGACCTCCAGCTCGCTGTCCTTCAGGCACTCGAATGAGCACCCTGCACAAAGTGGCATCTCAGGGCAGATATGATGGTGTGCTAATGGCAGCTCCTCAACTTCCTGTCAGGGCAGTCAACTGAGCTCCTGGTTGAGCTGTAGGGACCAGAAACAGATGGGTCCTAGGAATAGAGTGCTTTACAGAGAGTGTTGGGTTGTTGATGTCTCCATATTTATAGATCTTTTTCTAGAGGTACCTGTTCCGTATTTCTAGCTGATCCACATATTTTTAACACCACTCAATTCACCATCGGATAAGAACCCCTGATGTTCCTCATGCAGGTTAATGAACCCTCTAATGTAGGTTCAGAGAGCAACATTTGAATCACTTATTGTCTCTGGAGTGTGGACTCCAGAAGAGGGTTTCTCAAATGCTGAAGACCCACTGATGTAATGAGCATTCCTGCTCCTAGGGTATATATTAAAATATACAATATACACACTCTCTCTGTTTTAAAGTATTTAAAATTAAATTATAGACAATAGACTTGACATGTATTCTGCATTACATATTCAAATATTCAGCTTGGGCCACTGAACAGCAATAAAATTGACCCTCCGAGGATCCACACTGGCCTCCCACTCTCCCCTCCTCCATCTTTCCCCCCAGGAGCAGAAGCTCAGATATGAGCCTCGGGCAAAATGGTGTCTTAAGAGACATATACGTGAACCCTTGTACTGGGTCATAAAGACTTAGTGAAAAGGCACCAGGGCAAACACTTTCTAGAGAACTCGGTTCCTCTCGGAATTCTCCCTTATGTGGTGTTCTTTTTTTTTTTTTTTTGTGAGGAAGATCAGCCCTGAGCTAACATCCATGCTAATCCTCCTCTTTTTGCTGAGGAAGACCGGCTCTGAGCTAACATCTATTGCCTATCCTCCTCCATTTTTTTTTTCCCAAAGCCCCAGTAGATAGTTGTATGTCACAGTTGCACATCCTTCTAGTTGCTGTATGTGGGACGCGGCCTCAGCATGGCCAGAAAAGCAGTGCGTCGGTGCACGCCTGGGATCCGAACCCGGCCGCCAGTAGCAGAGTGTGAGCACTTAACCTCTAAGCTACTGGGCCGGCCCCTGTGGTATTCTTTGTACAACTCTCCTCTCTCTCCCTTGCAGCTGGTTGGTATGGTCGATGGGGCCTTTCAGATGTCAGACAAGGTCTGAATAGAACCAGATGAAGGGAAACTGAGGTTCAGGCCAGTTCTGTTTGGGGAGTTAAGGATGACTGCTTTTTCTGTATTTTTTCTTACCTCCTTCTCTAGCAATTAAAGGTCAGCTCCGAAGCCTCATAAAGAAGAAATAGAAGCAGGTCCTTTCCACCTGCATCAAATCTTGAGGTAAAAGAGTCATCAAACTCACACTGATCCACAAGTCAAGTCACGTGAAGGACCAGGAGAGCGTCAGACTCAGCTCTCCAGAGAGGGATAAGTTGTACCCGTGCCTGGAACTTTCTTCAGGGTTCCAGCAAGGGAGTCCACGACTGGTGGTGAAGATCCAGGTTTGCACCTGTGGCCTCGTGTTGTACCACACACGCCTTAGACACTCATCTCATCTCTGTCAATGATGAATAGTTCTTGCCACTTAAAATCTGTCTGAGCAAGAGTTCCAATGAAGGATAGAGGGAAAGAAATAAACTGGTATATCTGCTGATAAAATTCACCCTCAAACTTGCCAGGGCAAGTACAGAACATTACAAACTCTACAATTATATCACCACTGCATTTATTAAAACCATGACTAATGGGTGACACCAGCTTCCAAAAGATATTCCACTGAGATCAGGCAGTTAATAGCCTCCACACTGAAGCATGCTTAAATGATAAAATGCTAGATTTTTGAGCAATCTAGATTTCTAGCTGGAAAGTCATCTTGATTCCAGATGTTTTATTGCTATGAACATTCCCCAGCATTTTCTTGGATTGTTCCCTTCATCATTTTTATTCTGAACTGCTTAAGAGAAAAGAATCTTGTTCACATAATCTTGAGGACAGAGAACAAATAGACAGAAAAGAGAGTTCAGAAATATTCTGCTGATGTGCATTCTAATACCATAGCTTTGTCCCTTTCCCTTTGAATCTCGCACACAATTAATAAGACACGTTTTGGAACTAATTACACAAATACCAGTTTAAGCCTCATTGTTTTCTCCAGTAGTCCTCAATTAGATGCAATTGAAGTGTATTTGAAAGAGAGCTCTGCACTGCCTCCAAAGCTCTATTTGGAAGGAGAATATGCATGTCCAGAGAGTTCCACACTACATGTTAAATATTAATGCTTTCAAAGAGACCTTCAGATCTTTGCAAACATTTGTTATTAAATTTAGTTATTAAAAGCACTTTCTGAGAGGCCGGCCTGGTGGCGTAGCAGTTAAGTGCGCACGCTCTGCTGTGGCGGCCTGGGGTTCAGATCCCGGGCATGCACCGACGCACCGCTTGTCAAGCCATGCTGTGGCGGTGTCCCATATAAAGTGGAGGAAGATGGGCACGGATGTTAGCCCAGGGCCAGTCTTCCTCAGCAAAAAGGGGAGGATTGGTGACAGATGTTAGCTCAGGGCTGATCTTGCTCACAAAAAACAAAACAAAAAAAGAGCACTTTCTGGGTGTTTTAAGAATATTTAAATGATTAGGAGTGCACATCAATTCTTATTGCAAGTTATCTATATTGATTAGCAATATTTTATAAATAAACTGATATTTATATTTCAATTAAAGAGAAACCCTGCAACTGTTGGATATAGAATCATTATGAAATTAATTCAGAAAACACTAAGAATTCTTAATCAGAAACCTGTCAACAAGGGAAGAAGCAAAGATGAGGTGAGGCGTTTCTCACGAGCTGGCGTTTTCTCCTGGGTAGGAAACCCCCGGCCCCTCCTCTAATCGGAACTCATGCCTTGTTTATTCAACAAATATTTACTAAGCACTTCTGCCAGGTCTATCCAAGTTCTGACACCGACAATCCAGTTTGACAACAGCTTTACCAGACCCTGGAAACACTGGAGGCATTTCCTGAGTATCTGAATGACCCGGACCACCTCTGAGGGAAACTAGAGTCCCACCAAAAACATGACATTTTGAGTAAATTCTGCAGGATATATAGCAGCAAAAAAAAAGTAGAGAGGAAGGAACGTCAGTCACTGTCTATTACAGGCACAGGGGAAGCCAACCAGAAAGAAGATGAATTCTCTCCGGTCCCTGCCGTTCCCACCCAAATCCCCTCGATCAGAAGAGGAGATGAAGATGAGAGAAGAGGATGGAGCAATAACTGTGGGGAGAATCCCAATCTTGCCTGACTCTCCAGGTTGGTCTGGGAATCTAGGGTAGATGGGAACCCATGGACTTCCTACAACCCACATGTAAAGGCCGTATGGCTAGTTAATATTGTTAGAAATCTTGCTGTGAAATTTTCCTTTAAGGATGTGAGCTATCCAAATAAAATAAAGAATTTGAGAGGACGTGAGGAAACTTAGGGGTAATGGATATGTTCATGATATTGATTATGGTGACGGTTTCACAGATGCAGACATAGATATATGCAGATTAATAAATTGTGCACGTTAAGCAAGTTCAGTCTATTGTATATCAATTAAACCTCAATAAAGCTGTTAAAAAAGTAAACTAAAATAAATCAGATTAATAACATGAAAAAAAGAATTTGAGGAAGAGGAAGACATAAAATTAAATAAATTTTAGAATTATGCAAATAATTATTGTTAATGTTAAGAAATGATTTTTTTTTTAAGATTTTATTTATTTATTTTTCCTCCAAAGTCCCAGTAGATAGTTGTCTGTCATAGCTGCACATCCTTCTAGTTGCTGTATGTGAGACACGGCCTCAGCATGGCCGGAGGAGCGGTGCGTCGGTGCGCGCCCGGGATCCGAACCCAGGCCACCAGCAGTGGAGCGCGCGCACTTAACCACTAAGCCGCGGGGCCGGCCCTAGAAATGATTTTTGAAGGAGAAAATTCATAGTGGAAAACATGATGATTTGGATCTATAATTCCAGATTACATTAACAAATGCTAGGAAATGAGAAGGAGAAGGTAAATGTGTACTTAAGTGTTCAGCTTTCTCAGGGAAAAGACTGCAAACACTGCTTAACTGTTGAAGTTCACAGTGAAACGTATTTGTATCTTTCAAGTTATCCAACAGCAGGTGTAAAACTTCTAAGTAACTACCAAAAAGGGAAAAACTTAAATAAAGAAAATTTAATCAACTCTCAAAGACAGAAAGGTTTATGTACATTAGATACATTTTTGTATAAAATTATAGTGAGATGAAATATACAAAGTTGTTACTAGTGACACTAATCTCCCTTCTTTAGTGGGATTTTATTGGAAACACTTATGCTACTGGAAAGCACCACAACGTTGGCTTCTAGAATATTTTACAATCATGTCACTGAGCACAGGCACGTTCTGTGAATATTAATAGCCTGATTAAAGCTGTTCATCAGCGGTGACCTTCAAGCATACTAAGTACACTTTGCAAAGCTTGAATTTAGAGAAAGAGATCTTGTAACCCAGAGTCTCATTTTCTCTTTACAATATAAAAATGAGGGAACTGGAGGGAATAAGGAGGTTCTCGGCCTCTTCTGTGGACCATGCAATTAGTACTATATGTATTTTAATTTAACCGTAACCATCAACACACTTGGATATGATATTTCCCCAAAATGGAATCATTGGGGGATAACCTTCTGTATAGCATGGTGATTATACAACTGTAGTGATTGGGCCTTGAGATTTTAGCACAGGCGCAGAGAAATAGACCGAAAGACCACAGTATAAATTCCAGAAACAGATTCTCAGCTATACAGACACTTGTTGTTTCTTGGAAGTGTTATTACAAATCAGTAGGGGGGGAAAATGGACTGTTCAATACATAGTTTTGTGACATTTTATTATTCATATGTAAAAAAATTATCCCTTTGTTACATCATACTCAAAAATGTAGAAATGTAGAAGAACATATAGGAAGATATCTCAAAGAACTTGGATTAGGAAAAGATTTCTTAAAAAGCACAAGCTATAAAAGATTAATAAATTTGACAACATTAAAATTAAAAACCTGTGTATAATAATACATGAATAAAGAGATATGTCACAGACTGAGAGAAGATATTTACAAACCATATAAAAATTATTTATATTCAGGGGCAGGCCCCGTGGCGTAGGGGTTAAGTTCTCGCACTCCGCTGCTGGCAGCCCGGGTTCGGATCCCGGGCGTGCACCAACGCGCTGCTTATCAGGCCATGCTGTGGTGGCGTCCTACATAAAGTGGAGGAAGATGGGCATGGATGTTAGCTCAGGGCCAGTCTTCCTCAGCAAAAGAAGAGGAGGATTGGCATGGATGTTAGCTCAGGGCTGATCTTCCTCACAAAAAAATAAAAATAAATAAATAAAAATTATTTATATTCAGAATATGTAAGAGCTGGTTCAAAGGAATAAGAAAATGGCAAAAACACTAGTCATAAAATGGGAAAGGCTACATATAGGTCATTCACAAAAAGGTAATTCACAATTCACAAAAGGTAAATCTGAATGGCTAATAAGCATGCTATTAGCAAGGCTCAACCTCATTAATAATTAAAATGCTAATTAAGATAAGGATATTAATTTATACCCATTCAGATTGACATATATTTTAAAAGCCTGATTTTTTCAAGTTTTGGTGAGAACTTGTAGTTTCGGGGACTCTTAAACATGACAGGAATGTACAATAATGTTCCATCTTTGGAGATCAAGCCAACAATATCTAACAAAGTTGAAGATGCCTGTACCCTATAGACTGGCAAGTCTATTTTATAAAATTTAAAGAAACTCTTACAGGTATACAAGGATCCATATACAAGAATTCTCATTTCAGCATCCACAGAAGAATGGATAAATAAATGATGGTGCATTTGTACAGGGAAATATTATACAGTCATGACAAATGAATGAATTAGAGCAACATTTATCAGTACAGATAAATCTCAAAAACAACGATGAATGTATAAAGCAAGATGCAGAAGTATGTGTATAGTTTATGAAGAGTCCCTATATTTTTAGATGCATGAAATACTTTATAATATTTATAGGTAAGGAAATAGAATAAAAACTTTGATTATGAGTGCCAGGAAGCAGCCAACTGGTATCCCTTTTCAGCATGGCCCACAGCAGCTATTTTAAGCACAGAGTTAACTCAAAGTCTAAGATGGGTCTTAAGTTAACCAAAGTTTCCTGAGAGAGAATTTATATTACATGTGGTTATCTATTTAAAAAAAACAACAGAGTCACAATCTCTTTTCCCAAAATCGCTGGGGTCTAATAGCATTAAAAACAAGCAATGAAGGGGTTTCCATCATGTTGCTTTAAATCTGCAAAATACCCCAGCAGGTGAATCACAGCGCATCCGGGCACATCTGACCCGCCGGAGGCGCATGTGAAAGAGTTGAAGACAAAGTGCAAGAAAGGAAAAGAAGGCATCAGCTGGACTAACTGGAGACAGCTGACTGTACATAGTAGGGCTGCCAGATTTACCCAATAAAGATACCAGATGCTTAGTTAAGTTTACATTTCAGAATGAACAATAAATAATTTTCTAGTATAAATATATCCTAACACAAAGGTACTCTTGTAACTCAGAAATTCACCCTAAGCCTGAGAATTTCTGTTCGGAAGGAATGTGGAGTGGCAAAGAAAAAAACAAAGGAAGAAAGAGAAAACAGGGCTTGGCTGTGTCACAGACCCGAGTTTCAACTGCAGCTCTCTCGCTGTGTGACTCCAAGCCAAAGGCTTAACTTCTCTGAGCTCCATCTCCTCATTTCTTAAAGGAGGGTAATAATATTTATCTTACCTGAGCAACTGAAACAGCATGTGTGAGAACCTGGCTCACGGTAGTTACTCAATAAATCATTTTTAAACACCAACTTGACAATTACTGAATGCTTAATATGACAGTCCCTTCACTAGGTATTGGGGGCCATAAAGATGAGTAAGAAATATATCTTGTTTCAAAAAAGCTCGGGTTTTTTGTGGACGATATTGATAAACCACATAAGCAAACAGTCACAACCCAGCGTGGGAGGTTCTGTACCTAGTTGTGTGTCAGACGTCGTCAACCGCTGGATCAGAGACCCTCGGTGGACGTCCTCCACCCCTCTTCCTTCCATGCCCGCGCCCTCCCTCTGTGGCCCCCGTGGTCCAGCCCAGGGGGACATCCTTGCAGCCCATGCTCCCCCCCTGCCCCTGCGCCGTGTCCCCTCTCACGTCTCCTGGCACGTGTCACGTCCTTCAGGATCACATGCTTCAGCTCCTGCTGTTCCCTCCAGGCCTTCTTCTCACCTCCTTCTCAAAACCCAACCCAACTGTGGAGGTCTAACGCAAAAGGTGCTTCCCTGGCGGCGTCCCCGGCCTCTCCCTCCCCTGCCCCAGGACGCACCTTCACCCAGGCCATGGGGTGCAGGGTACACCTGAGGCTCCAGCTCGGCTCCCCTCTGCAGCGCTGGGGACACTCACTGGCGCTGCCTCTCCAAACGCGCCCAGGCTGTTATTTCTATGAATGCAAATAAACACTCATGACAAAATCCCTCCTCAGGCAAGTGCCTCAGGGGAAGGTTTGAATTCAATTGAGACATGAAAACTTGACACACATTTTTTGCATTAAGTGACCCAGAATTGGCAATACAGCAGACTCCAGAGTAGGCAAAGAGATAACTAGTATATGAGTATTGTGAACTAAAACAAAGAAAATTGAGAAGAAATATGTAAAGTGCAATGTTGTTTTTATAAAAATGTCATTATTATTGTTACATTATTACTGTATATGTTAGGTCGTGTATAGAAGAAATCTTGAAAAATATATGCTAAACTAGTATTGCTAGGAGTGGAATTACGGAAAATTTAATTTTTCTAAATTATAGACTTCTGCAGTATTTAAATGTTTTACAATGAGCAGGTGTTAGTTTTCTAAACAGAAAAAATAATAAACTTTTTAAAAATAAATTAATTAACCCAAGGAGTTAGTCATTGAGTCTTTTGCCCGTTACTGTTTTCATGTTAAAAACTTTACTTTTATTTAACATAAAAAATAAGACTTTTCCTTAAATAAATGAGTGGCAGTTATTCTATTTTTTTTAAGTCAAAAAAACACTTGCCATGCCTTTCTTCTCTTCTGTATTGGTGACCAAAGGAAACAGCAACCTTGTATCATGACGTCAGGACTCGTATAAAAGACTGTCACCGCAAAATAATTGGTAACTATTCGATAGATAAGAGAAATAAGGTGAGTTTGACTTGAGCCAGAGTGAGGGTTATAACCCGGGAAGGCCTTTTCCAGAAGGGAAGAAAGCGTTCCAGAGAAGCACAGTTTTCAGTCCAGTCTTATATCTTTTTAGAACAAAGAACATACATTAAACATGCCCAGGATACATTTTCAAAGATTCAGAAGTATTCAGTTGCACGTTAGCAGGTCAATGTGACGTCGGGAAAGGGACTAATACAGGCGATACCAGGAGGGCACAGGAGGGGAGTCTGCGTTCTCATCTTGGGAGAGTGTGTGTGTTCTTTACTTTAACGGTTAAGCAGATGTACAGTGTGTGTCTGCCAGGCCATTAGTCAGGCTTCTTTAGTCCAAGCTGAATCAGTTTGACTGAACCCGACTAGTTACCCCATATACCTCAATATGTGAGAATCTCTTGACAAGACAAAAAGAGTCAACCGAAATTATTCCCTGGATTTTTTCCCTGTCTTCGTTAGTCTGACATACTTAGGCACTTCAATTTTGGGTCCAGTCTTCTTCAATGTTAATTGAAAAAAATTTCTGCCATATTGAGTCAAGTGGAAGCCGTGAGGTGCAGTCTTGATTTAGCAGAGGGAGACGGGGAGCAGGTCCTTCATATTTTCCCGCCTCCCGTGGGAAGGTTAAGGAGAGCGTGATTCAACCTGAAGTGGTGTAAATATCCCGAGAGGAAGCCCATTTACCAGGAGTGACGTAGGGGACCTAACGGCTGTCTCGAAGCAAAAGCACAACTTCTGTGAACAGGTTTACTTACAGCAGCTGGGGGCAGAGGGCAGAGGCGCAGGCAGGGGCAGTGGGAAATGGAACAGGCTCCCTGAGCCGGCCAGGAAATTAAAATGGCCCCGGAACCATCATTCATCAAACGTTCTTCTCAGTACTTAAGGTACTGCTGAGAAAGTAAAACAGAAGCATATCTCATCTTGAAATGTCCTAGAATGTTCAGTGTTTAATTTTATCTGGGGAACCTCTTGATCTTGGGACATCTGTGAGGGAAGACCTTCCCCTTTCTAGATTCCCCCGGGGTTGGGGGGTGGGCGGGCGGGGACCGAATGACATGTGAGCTCAAACCAGACCTGAGATGAGCAGCAATCTGCATTCCTATCTAGGATTAGGGAGAATCAACGTTACAAAGACGTAGTTTCTTTCTACAAATGCTTGGGGATAAATAGAATAGAGATACAGGACTTTCAGTTTCTTTATTCCAGAAGTGTTATAGAATTGCTAGGTGATTTTAGTTCTCACAAGCATGAGTCTTTCACTGAGGATTCCTGTTATTCAACATTTCCTTCTTTTATTCATTTATTCATCCGTTTATTCAATGAATATATATTAAATGCTCACTACATCCAAAGCACTGCTAAGTCCTCATAATGCCACCTCACAGATGCTCAACACCCAAGAGCACCATTAACAGGTTTCTCCTCCTCACCAGAGGAGAGAATGGACATCCTCCTCCTCCCTTGCATTCTGGCTGCCAGCTCTCATTTCTGTCTGCATCTGGCCTGGCTCTGGGTGGCAATAACGTTTAACTAGTTACTTTTAATCTGCACGAAGTGATTCAACAGTGGTTAGGGCTATATGTGAATTAGGAGTCAATAAGTTTTGAATCCCACTTTCAAGATCTCTCATATAGAAAAAAATTTCCAACAATTTAATGCAGTGGTTCATAAACTTGACTGTACACCGAGAAGGTTCTTTAAAATCCTGATGCCCAGGCTGCCTCCACACTACATAAATCAGAATCTCTGGGAATGAGACCAAGCATCAGTGTTGTTTTCACAGCTCCCCAAGTGGTTCCAGTATGTTGTCAAGGGTGAGAACCAATGCTTAGTGAAACTCGGAACAACTACGTCCTTGCATCTGGGATGTATTTTTCTTTATTCCCCAGGTTTTTTGTTTGTTTTTGGTTTTGGTATTTTTGCTATGTTTCTGACAGCTAGGGTGCTGGAACTTTCACTCAGGGAATATTGGGGTGTCTTTTCTAAAGATCGCAGATGTTTAGATATATAGTCATGTGTTGCTTAACGATGGGGATGTGTTCAGAGAAATGTGTCGCTGAGTGATTTCATCGTTATGTGAACATCACAGAGTGTACTTACACAAATCTAGATGGAATAGCCAACCACACACCTAGGCTGTATGGTACTAATCTTATCCCTCCGATGTATATGTGGTCCGTCTTGACTGAAACATCGTTATGAGGAGCATAACTAATTATTAGAACTCAGAGTCGTGCAGCCATTCCAGGATAGCCAATGCCAAGCATCAAGCCCTGTATGTCTCCAACTAAGGGTAGAATATGAGGGAAATTCCAATGCACTTACAGAAACTTAATCTGCAAATCTCTAAGCACTTGCCTGGTGATAGAAGTGTAGCAACTACATCAAATACAGAAAAGTAGCAGCCCTCAGATTGCTCCAACATTCATCTCTTCCTCCCCTCCTTTTCCTGAACTCTCTTGCAACGCTAGAAAGGCAAACGGAAAGAGCAGAAGGCCAAATAACTGTTGAATGTTTATATTTTAAAGATTATTTAGAATATGGGGGGGGAAGCAGTTTAGAAATTCTTGAGAGACTAATTCTCCCTTTTATGAACCTAGATTTATTTCCTAGCGTCTTTATTTTCAATGCCCAAATTTTTATACCTAAATCAAACATTACAGCCAAGCAATACATTAGGCCAAAAATGACCTAATGCAACCGACTCACTTTCACAGATGAAGGTGAGGAAGGAATACACTTAATTTTACACAAAACAATCACCAGGATAAAAGGTGAAGTCGATGCTGGAAACAGCAGAGGTCCATATAAATAATATGCAAATGCCAGTAAAAAGTGTCACATTAATGTTGTTTGCACACAAGTTGAGCATTGTTATAACTCTACCCAATTCTCACCATCAAGCAACAAAGCTTATAGTTCTCAGAAGCCTTCAGCACTTCACTCAGATTTTTTGTGTGTGTATGTGAGGAAAATCAGTCCTGAGCTAACATCCGATGGTAATCACACTCTTTTTTTTTTTGCTGAGGAAGACTGGCCCTGGGCTAACATCTGTGTCCATCTTTCTCTACTTTATATGGGACTCCGCCACTGCATGGCTTGACAAGCGGTGTGTCAGTGCGCGCCCGGGATCCGAACCTGCGAACCCTGGGTCGCCACAGTGGAGTATGCGCACTTAACCGCTGCGCCACCGGGCAGGCCCCTAGATTTTTTTAAATTATGAAATATTCTGCAAAGTATAAATAATAAAACAAAAACCGATACACCTACAGTCTAGCATAAGAAATAAAACATTAAAACTACAATTAAATCCCTCTATTTACCCACCTCAGATCTCATTTCCCCTCCCTCCCTCTTACAAAGAAGATTTCCATACTAAATTTAAGGTTTGTCATTTTCATTAATATTATCGTTTATTCTGTCTGTTCAGGCCATAAACAATATATAATATTGGTTTGCATGTTTAAAGCTAAAAAATGGAATCATGTACTGTGTGCTTATACAACTTGCTTTTTATCTTATCCAGTGTAATCTTTGTGAGACTCATCTATGTTGATATATGTACTATTTTGTTCATTTTCCTTCTGTAGAATATTCCGTTGTATTAATTATATCAATATTTCATATTTTTAACAGTTTCGTTGTCATCCATTCATGTTTTTACCTTTTACGCTTTTCAATTTTTTCACTACAATGCTGCAGTGCACATATTTGTGCCCATGTGGTTGAGTATTCCTAGTATATATACCCAGGATGGGAATTACTGGACCATATACAATTTCAACTCTAGTAGATATTGTTAAAGTGGTCTACAAAGTAGTTATTCCATAAATGTACACTCCTACAAGCACTGGATGAGAGTCTGTAATTTTAATTTTCTGGCAGTGCTCTAGAAATTCTCTAGCAAAGCTTAGCCTCCAAATCACTTAAATGGGAATCGTAATGAACGGCATTCTTACGATATACAACATCACTTGATGCTCCATTGCTAACGTTGGATCTTACAGTCTCTGAACCTTTTAAGGAAAGATAATTTGTGTAAGTATTATTGGAGTGTGGATGTTTCTAAAATTCCAAAAGCATTTTACAAATAAGTAGAATATAAATTTAACGATAGTAGTTGGGTCCATAGGGATAACATTTATAGATTAGTTTTGTGATATTAGAATAATGATGAATTATGACTAAGGCAAGTAGATACAGGATTAAAAATAACCATTCTGTTTAGGCATTAAATTTAATGATTGGAATAAACTACACCAAATGCAAATAATTTTTTTTAAACCAGAGAAGAAGAAAGGGATAAAACTGCCCCTATGTGAAAGTGAAGGAATTGTCTGGTTTGTGTTGAATGGGTCTCAAGACTGATAGGCATCTACCCAGACTATGAAAGCTAAATGTTAACAGCATGTTTAATTCTTTTTGATTACAATCGACGTGTATTTCTGAAGGCTGGCAATTGAGTGTGTAAATCACAGCACAAAACCAGCCCTCAGGTTCAGGAAGGAGAAAACTCAGCCCTTTGTTTATTTTTTCATTCTCTCATTCAAAAAAAATTATATTTGTGGAGAACCTTCCATGTGTGTGTTATTTAGGCAGGCACAGTGATAGGCGTGAGGAGACCTCCGTGCACATAGAAATTGATATTAATAAGCACAAATGATACTGTTCTCCTGCATGCAGATCTCCTACGTGTCTCCTACGTGTCTCTGTGTCCTGAGACACCTGCCTATTGGAGGGTGGATGTTGCTACGGGCTGACTGAGGCAGAGAAACAGGAGGAAAAACCCCAGACACCAAAGGACACACCATGTTGGGATTTGTGGAAGCCAGCCTTCAACGTGACCTCCGATGATTATTGCCTCCTGGTATTCACACCCTGATGTAGCCCCCTCCCACTCTGAACAGGACTGACACGAGCAACAAATAGTATACGGAGAACGAAGGTGTGTGACTCCTGAGGCCAGGTCGTAAAAGACCCTGCCGCTTCAGCTGGCTCTCTTGGACCACTTGCGCTGGGGGAAGCCAGCTGCTGTTTTGTGAAGACCCTCAGGCAGCCAAACAGAAAAACTCATGTGGCAAGGAGCTGAACCCTCCTGTCAATATCCAGCCCCCATGAGCTAGCCACGTGCAGACCACCCTGGAAGGGTGTCCTCCAGCCCCAATCAAGTCTGCAGATGACTCCAGCCCCGGCCAACATCTTGATTACAACCTCATGAGAGTCTTGAGCCAGAACCACTCACTTAGCTGGTCTTGAGTTCCTAACCCATAGAAACTGTGTGAGATAACAAATGTTTATTGTTGTTTTGGGCTGTTAAGTTTTGACGCAATTTGTTAGGAAGCAAAAGATAACCAATACAGGGTTCAAAAGAGGAAATAACTCTCTTTCTTCCTTTCTCCAAAACTGTAATCAATGCTTCTCTTTACTTTTTTATTTAAAGAATTATAAGAGTCTCCCAGAGAGAAAAACATCTAAGACACTAGCCTCAGGAAAAACCTAGTATAGTAAAAAGAAAAATATATCACCCAAAATGAGTTTATTTATTCTCTTATTCAACAAATGTTTACTGAGCATACTATATGGCAGAGACTGTGCTAAGTTAGATAACTACCACTATACAGAAGATAGCCATGTATGCTACCTCGTGGAATTCACATTATAGCAAGAGAGATGCACAATAATCAAGTAAATAAATAACAAAATCCTTATAAATGCCATGAGTCCATCAGATGGAGTGTCACAGTATGGAATGGGAGAGTAGAATCTACTTTAGATACTGTGGTCGGCAAGGCCTCTCTGAGGAGATGACATCTAAGCTAAGACTTGAAGGATAGGGAAAAACAGTTATTGAAAGAAAGGTGGGAAGGGCAATCCAGGGAGAGAGAATAGCATATTCAAAGGTCCTGAGGTGCAAAGACACAATGAATGAACTGAAGAAGCCAGATTGACGAGTCTAAAGTGTGAGGAGGAGAGGAACATGGGATGAGATGGGATGATCCATTTTTCTTCAACTTTCTAGGAAAAATGGATCATCATGAGAGGCACACTATAAAAATAATTCCACTCACATACACTGCCTGCTGTAGATACTCCCTCTCCTTCATATCTAAAGAAATATAATCTGAGGGAAGAAATGGGATCAAACCACACATCAAACTTGAGCACTCAGAACCTGCCGATTCCTCACTTTTCAAGCTGCAAGCAAAGGTCTTTCTCCTTTTGTCAGGACATCTTCCGTTTCTGGACTTGCAGGATCAATGCACAGTCCTGTCTATGGTCTCTATACACCTACAATGGCAGAGTCCAGTCTTAAAGCTGGAGAAACATACAAGAATATGTACACATCTCAAAAGATGAAATTTGAGGGAAAACCTAGGGCATATTGGATTTAACAATTATTGGAGATGTAAGAAGGTCTAGTTGAAAAGTTTCTGGCGCTTCTCAGGGGATTATGTGATGGCTTTAGAGTTGGAAGCCCAAGTTTCCTGAGTGTTCAGACTTAAAATTCTGTCTCTGTGTAAGACCTTTCCGACTCTGTTTGCTGAAGAAAGAGTGTGAAATGCGAAGCCTCGAAGTCACACTGTAACACTGCGGGCTGGCCAGGCACTGAGGGACCTCGTGCTATTTATTTAGCCACGTCACGATGTCCTTTCCGATCCCACATTCATTCTTGCCTCTGGAAGACTACTGAAATGGGACTTGTGAGATATACAGTCTATTTCAACAAACAGCAATCGAATTCTTCCTTTACACATTCAGGGGAGGGAGAAAATCACCCTGCCAGCTGATACACAGCCTGTGGTGCACGGAAGCTACAAGAATCCTAACTGCCGAACGGACACGGAGGGGACTTTAATATCTGCAGTGGGATGTGTCAGAAGCAGCATCTTAGCATCTGAGGGGTGTAAACTGTTCATTTGAAAGAGCGCGGCAGGAACGGCCCCACGGGGCTCACCTCCAGGGCAGACAACGTTTTCACTCTGTAAAGAAGCCCACTTGATCAGAATCGATACCTGTGCTGGGCCTCGACTGCAAATAGTCCATTACAAGCCGAGGAAAGGGCCGTGGCCACTCCATTTTGCCTTATTCCCAGCTGTAATGGTCTCAACCTCCTCCATGTCAGAACAGCCCACACTCTTGCTATAAGAGAATGTATCACGCAATGAAAAAGCTAGGAATCTCACGTTGAAATTTACAATGAGAGGGGAACAGGTGTCTCACATTTTTGAAGCCTGGTGTTGGTTTATGGCGGGACAAGCGTGCCCTTTGTGCTGTTCTTGCCTTTAAACTCTCCCAAATGCACCTATTGTGGCTGCCGTCCCTAGAGAATGCCTAGCGTGCCGCAGTGTGGCCTCCTGGAGACACGGATCCTCTCTGGGCCCGAATTAGAAAACCTCGACCAGGACGAAAAGAAACAAATGCACCGTCAGCCTTGGGCTATTCCTGGCCCTGCGGTTGCTGCCCGTCCTCCAGAGGGAGAACCTCACGCATGCCGTCTGAAGCCCCCAACATAAGCTTGAAAACAGGGCCCCTCCATTCCTGTGATTTCATCCATATCATCCATTTTACTTTGGAGGGCGGTGTTACTTCTTTTCCTGATTGAATTTTTTATTAAAGTATAACATACATTCAGAAAAGTGCAAAAATCTTAAGTGCACGGCTTGATGAATGATTGCAAAGGGAACATATTCGTATAACCACTGGCCCCTTCACTCTCCATCACTAGCCCACCCTCCTCGCAGAGGTAGCCACCACCTGCCTTCTAATGCCAGCAGTTAGCGTCACTTGGTTTTGAACTTTATTTGAATGGCATCGTACAGAGACATTGTTTTTTTACCTCAGTTCTTTAACTCAACACTGTGTGATCCGCGCTATTCTATGTCCCCGTGGTTTGTTCAATTCTTGTTGCTGTGTAATATATCATCGTTTGAATGACGATACTTTACTAATCCTTTCTGCTGTTGATGGACATTTGAGTTGTTTCCAGTTTTGTGCTATATGAATAATGTTGCTAAGGATGTTTATGTACGTCTTCATGCACGTATGTAGATGTTTTCATAGGGCATACCTAGGAGTGGAATTACTGGCTTTTAAGATATGTGTATATTTAGAATTTCTTCTTAACATTTTTGTCCTGGAAGATACTTTGTACTTTATTTCCCAGAAAATTATCAACTCCCAAAAGCCTCTTCTGCGGGTTGTTTTGGAGCTACACTAAATACTGCGGGATGACAGTGGGCTGCAGAACAGTCATTGTCTTTGGGCACCTCCTCTGGAGGTCACCAGAGGCCTCCTGACCCAGGCTTTGCCCAGCCTGTGAGTGTCCCCCTCCCCCACAGCCCCCTTTCTTGTGGAAGCATCCACACCGTGTGCCCTCCTGTGCCCCCGTCTGGGATTTTCTGTCCCCTTCATACTCCCCTCTTGCCAGCATCACATACTACAGTATCAGAATTACACAATGAAGCAAGCTCTGAGCAATTTTAATCACTATAAATGTCCTTCCTTGAGAAACCCTACACCCCCACCGCCAAGGGAAGCAGCATGCTAACCATTTCCACGTGGCTCCCCATCTCCCTCAGACCACAGGGTTCCTGAGCACTGGCCCCGGCTTGCCCTGGATGTGGCCTGACCTCTAACAGGGTAACTCTAAGAGCAAAAGAAGAAAAATAATACCCATCTCCTTACGCAGGGATGGGATTTATTGAGTGTTAAAGAAATAATACTGGTCAAAAACTTAGTGATGAAAGGAGTATAAATATCCCAAAAAATCAATCATCTTATTATCCACTCCTGGTCTCTTAGCAAGCTTGCACAGACACCTACCTATTCTTAAGAGGGAAACAGTTTGAGAGGAAACATTTCAGAACACTGCTGGAGTATCTCACAATCCCCGGTTGGTAAGTTATTTATTTTTAACTGGAAATCTCTTCACACATCCCTGTTAGTCTTATATTCAGAACAGCTGATGACTATTTTCATCATAGTGATACTTTACATAATTAAAATTGCTTTTAAGCCACCACTTTTCCTTCCTTTCACTAAATACTGTCGAAGCCTTAATCTTTTCAGAATGGCTTCTAATAGTCAGTCTCTACTCACTGCCATTCTTCTCATTTGGCTATCCGAGTTCTTCCTAGCTTTCAAATTTTGGAGCTCCGAACTTGGGTCACTTAATTATAATTGGCCAAAACCAAAACCCATAACATTCTTTCATTTATTTGTTCATCCGTTCAATAAATAAATACTTGTTTTGAGCTTACTATGAGGTGGGAGCCTGAGATTCAGTGTAGAACCAGGGAGGTGAGTCCTTGATTGCATGGAGCTCACTTCCTAAATATATTAGAAAACAAATTAAAGATGTGAAACTTATAAAGACTATAAGGAAAATAGAAGCCAATGCTGGCCTGAAGAATGATCAGGATAGGGGCTGCTTAAGATAGCATGACTGGGGAAGGTCTTTCTGAAGACCTTGGACTGAAATCTGAAGGATCTGAGGAGGGAGCCGTGAAAAGATGTATGGAAGAGTGTTCCGGGAAAAGGAGGCAGCAATGATAGGCCCTGAATCGGGAAGGTCAGCGTGACTACAGCATGGTCTATAGGGGAAGGGAGCAGTGGGGGGACCCTGGGGAGGCAGTGGTGAACCAGGTCAAATCCAGCTTTGTTGGCTGTCATTCGTCTTGCAAGTTCCATAGGTCATGATTCCCTTCATGAATGATCATATCCATAAGTTTTTCTCTGGGTAATAAGTGCTGGGAGGATGATCCTATCACTATTGTGCACTCTCTTCCACTCTGTGGTTCCCAGGACGCCCAAGGTCTCTCTGCCATTGGCATTGATAGCCTCCTGGGAGTTCCTTTCCGTCTTTAAGCCCTCTTCTTCTGAAACATAACCTTCGAATGGATCATTTTTTACAAGCCAAGATTTAATTCTACCATAACCAAGAGCCGAGACACAATGTACACAGCTTTTCTCATGTATTTACCTTCCCTCAGCCAATAGGAAGCAATAGTTAAGAGCTCAGGTTTAGATTGCATCAAAACCAGGCTTTATTTCTGTTTTTGACACTTTTCCTGTGTGTAATTAGCACATTACCTTTCTGACTTTTTGATCTGCAAAGTGGAAAGTGTATACCTACCTCAAGTTGTTATAGGATTAATGGAGATAATATACATGAGCCCTCAAAAGACTGCCATTAATAATAATGATGCTATTCAAAAATCAAAACCATAGAGCTTTGCAGTAAAAAGAGATGTTGAATCTTACCCTATGCATTCCTCTCATTTTGTATTTAAGCCTCTCTGAATCTAAAATAGTTGTCGGTGGTCACATGATTAGTTACAAGTAAACTAGTCAAGATTCTAACAGAGGAATAACTCAACTGTTCACCACTTTTTTTAGCTTTGAGGTTGGGCTTTGTGAACTACGGAATGATTATCTGAATAAATCACAAATACAGTCTGATTCCTGATGGGGCAAATCGTGATTAGAATAGTGTGTGGTTTAATAAATGCTACTTGTTAGGGCTTCAGAGATTCGGAACTGTGAACACTACTTTTTATTCAATTTGTTACGTGGAAAAAGTCAATAAGACGATGTGATTTCCACGTAGATTTCATCCACCAGATGTGGTTGTAATTTATAGATGAAGCTCAGACAAGGAAATAAATTGCAGGTGACAGAAGAGCTTTGGTAAGCAAATTATTGGGCATAGTGGGCATGTCAACTAAGGCTGAAATCTAGAGAAGTGGCTGCTGTGGCATGGAATTACGTGGAACCCACTTATTTAATAGCCTGTCATTGGCTGGTTTTCACATAGTTATCACACAGACATGAACTGAGCTAGGTAAAGGTAAGGGAAAAAAATCCCCAGCCTTAAGTGAAAGCTTAACAAGTGGGCTTTTATGTGAACTCTGCGTATTGTACTTATATCTAATCTGTATTGTTGGTTTTTTAAATTATTTTGTTATTATTTATTATATAAGCAAACTGAAATCACAGAAGAAAAATAGGAAATATAGATAAGCAAAAGGAAATTCGTTCATAATTTTACCACGCAGAAATAACTATGATTGACGTCTTGCTGTTTACAAACACACACATTAATTCTTCACAATCCAAGTTAATTCTTATTTTACCTAAAGAGATATATCAAAGGAAATTGATACAAACTTTTAAACCTAATATAGTACTTCATTATACCAAAAAAGTGATTCTCACAAATGAAAAAGACGTTTCATATGAAGAACTTCAAATTTTCACAATTATTGTTTACTCCGTACTGAATTAACCAACAATCCTTTTCTTCAGGAATGTATAAGGGATTTATGACAACACATTCCATTCTAATTCAACAGGACTTTACTAAACACCTTTAATGGTCCCAATATTTGGGGAAATACAAAATAAATGCCTATGCTTTTGAGAAACTACATCTTAAAAGAACACACAAAAAACTCAGTTATTTGGGCAAAATGATCAGTAGGAGGCAAGAAAGACACATTGAGTTTCTGGTGCTGACGAGGTCAATGTCCCTCTTTTTCAAAGTCTTCACTATGAAGCAAGAGTAATATTATCCGTCTCCTCCTTTCCTCACACGAGGAAAGATGGGTAAAACCCATTACACACTCTGCGTTCTCAAGATTTTTTTCATTTGCTATCGCCTACTTTTTGTTCCAGTCTGCTGAATAGATGGGATTCCCAAGTTATTTTGCAGATACAGACCCAACCAAGAAGACAAATTCTTAAATTTTAAATATCTTTTGATCTGCCAGAAAAGAAAGATAATTAATGCAGCCACTTTCAATCTATTTTGTTTTTATAATTTTATTTATTTATTTATTTTTCCACCAAAGCCCCAGTAAATAGTTGTATGTCATAGCTGCCCATCCTTCTAGTTGCTGTATGTGGGACGCAGCCTCAGCATGGCCAGAGAAGCAGTGCGTTGGTATGCGCCCGGGATCCAAACCCGGGCCCCCAGCAGCAGAGCACGCGCACTTAACCCCTAAGCCACGGGGCCGGCCCTCAATCTATTTTTTTTAATTTTACTCTCATTTAATTTTTTCTAACTTGCTTCAATATTTCTTCTATACAAATGAGTTTTATTTATATGGCAGCCCCCATTGAGACGGCTTGTGCACAGCTGCTCCCTTTGCCTAGAAGCCTCACCCTCCCTACACCTGTTACCTCCTCTCTTCCTGTTCTCAACTCACTCTCCCTTTCCCTAGGGAAGACCTCGCTGATGCCCATGAGCTTTTCCAACTCTGTGTTCTCATAGACACATTTGTAGCCCAAACATTCATCTCAGTGATAATTGGATATTTATTTGGGTGATAACCTTGCAGTGTTTCTCTCCCTCACTCGACTGTTAGCTCAAGGCTTTGCTCACAGCTGTATCTGCAGAGCCCAGCACAGTGCACAGGACACGGTAGATACTCAGTAAATGTGTGGTGAACAGAGTTCCCTGAGACCAGAGATGCTATCTTTTTTTTTTTTTTTAACTTAATTTGATTGCATTTCTAACCTCTTTTCAGTGCTCTATATAAGGTAGGTATAGTGCATGCTAGTGCATGGCATTCAGTAAGTAGACACTAGGGAACTCCACATTTGCATTAATATATAATTTTTTCAAAATCATAAATAGTATCTTTTTTACCCATTCCACATCTAAAGTGAGTAATTCCTCTTTAACAAAAACAGCTAGTTCTAAGCCTAGCTCAGGCAATCATAGCAATACTTACAATAGGCTCTGTATACTGCATTATCACCAAAATAGGAGCTTGGAGTAAACCTACACTCTCTGTCTGTGGCTTATGGAAAGATCTGACTCCGAGTTCGGCAATGATTTATCCTACACCTGAGAAATAGGAGTGCCAAGTTAGCTCTCGGCCCTGACATTAAAACAGGAATCCAAAAATTCTAATAAATGATGTTGTCATGTATTCACCTGCTAATTGACACACCTATTTTTTATTTAAATTGACTTTTTAAAAATTATCTTGCTTTTCCTTGTGGTTTCAAATCAAACTCATTTAATTCATACAATTACAAGTTATTATGCAAAATTATCTATTCATCATAAACTTGGAGCATCTAAAATGCATCAGCCAGAACACTGAGTGTTGTCATAATTAAAGAAATCCAGCCCAAACAGGAGTTTCTACATTTTATCCACTTCTCTTTCTCTAAAACCTCCAAGAAGTCCAAGAACTTAGTCCACTACAGCTCACTACAATCTCCTGTCGTCTCTCGTTCTCTTACTAGGATTCAAAATTCCCAAGTCTCTCGCTTTCTCTCTTCTGCCCCTAGAGACCTCCTCTCTGGCGGGCTATCTTGGTTCCCTACCCAACTCGATGTGTCCCCCACAGCATACTCCAGAAAGCTCTCACCTTCCTTCTGACATAACTCCTGAGCAGGATGGGTCTTTGTTTTCATTGCCTTCCTCACGGGAACTGCTCAGAAGACTTTCTCTTTCATCAGAGAATAAGTGGTAAGGGGAGAAGCTGTGAATCCACATATAGTAATATTTTTCACATCACAATTATAAGCATTCAAAACTCATCTCCTTTGATGAACAGTGAGAAGCTCTTAGCATGATCTGATTCTCCAGGGCCGTACTTGGTTGCTGAAGAAAGGGGCATGTGTGTGTGTGTGTGCCTGTCAGTGAGACTGTGAGCCCTTGTAGGGTGTGTGTGTGCATGTGTGTGTAGGGTGTGTATCCCAGAGATCCACAGATCAGGCACAACTGATAGAGCAGAGAGGAAGGGACAGTGGCATCAAAGGGAGAGCATAGCAATGAGTGCCTTGGTCAGAGTGCGTCCCTGTGGCCTCTCTTTCCAGATCCCAAGCCCCCTTCTCCTATCACCTTTCCACTGTGATGCACATAGCCGTGAACTTTTTGGGAAGCACAGTGACATCATCTTTCAAATTCATATCTTAAATCTTGATATCATGCTTCATCGTCCTGAGGCGTAGTGGAAGGTAGTCTTCCTAACCTTTCCCTACTGTCTTTCAATCTACACTCGGCTTGAACCTTTCTGAATTCCCATAACTCCTTTCTCACCTACTTGAGCAGTAGCCAACACAGACTTGCATTCATATTTGCATATAGAATTACATAGATTTTTGTGGGTATATTTATGTATGTGGTATCACACTATACATCGTATTCTGCGACTTGCTATTTTCATGTCTTAGAGATCTTTCCAAGTCAGTGTATATTGACCTACCTCATTATTCCATACAATTGCATAGAAAAAATCACATGTACCATGTCGGTTTCGCCGACTTTTACTGATAAGCATTTATGTTGTGATCTTTTTCCTATTAGAAACAACGCTGTAGTAACATCCTTGCACAGGCTCCTGGTTCATAGCTGTGAGTGCTTCTCTATGGTTAGTGTTTCTCAAATCTGGCTTCACATCAGAATCATCTGGAGCTTTTAAGAATTCTGCTGCCCCTGCTCACCACTCCCTTCTCCTACTAGACCAGTGAAATCAGAATCTCTGGGAGTGGATCTCAGGCATGGGTATTTAATAATCTCCCCAAATCACTACTAATTATGAAGAATTGGAAGTGCTGAATTGAAAAGAACATACATTTTGCATTTTGAACTCATTTTGTAAACAATTAAGTTCCATAAAACTGCAAATTATGTGGTATCATTACTTCCTCTTCTCTAAGTAAGCTTATCAGGAAATCTAAACGTATAAACCAAGTATCAGAAAAGAATCTCCTTCTGGGCTGACATGGCAGCTCCTCAAGATTCCTACATAAAGTGGGTGTCCAGCCCACCTCACAAAATTATTTTCATGACACTTGCTTTATTTTCTTTGTATTCCTTGTGACAATTTGCAATCATTTCATCTAGTTGATTACTGTCTTTTACAGCCCCCAGTCTCCAACAGAACTCCTAGAGAACAGGCACCAAGTCCATCTCGTTCACCCAGTAATCCTAAAGCCTATTATAAGGGGGCCCTGCATATACTAAGTGGTCAATGTGTGTGGAATAAATAGATCCCTGTGGTTGCCTGGTTGGTGCAAGCATGTTAGCTGTGAAATGAAGGGAAATAATACTGATTGCTCTCATTCTCAGGCCCAACATTTCTAAACAGAAAACAAGCATTTTATCATCACCAAAAAGTACCTGAAAACCTACACTATCACACAAGAAATAGGTTAATGTGTGGTGAATCTTGACCATGTGGTAAAAAAAAAAAACCGCAAAGGTATTAGAAGGCAAAATACGATGAGCCACCTGCAGCAATGAATTTGTCCCTCTGCCTTCCCCTGCGCCTTGATAAGCATCTAAAAAACTCATACAGCAGACGGTACTGTTAAGCGTGAAGAACACTTGGGAGATCTGGGCACAGAGCGTGTCATCTGTCACTGAGAGGAGAATCCCTCAGCTGTTGCCCTTCCTGCCCCGACAAGTGAGTCTCGTCACACAGTCCTATAAAAAGGACGGGTCGAGAGAAATTTCACTCTGATTCTGATTATCTTGTTAAACTACTCAGGATCATGCTTTCAGAAAGCCTCTGCATTCTTCCTTCTCCACAAATCACTTCTGTGTGTAACTAATAATGTCTCAAGACAGATACATGTGTTCAACAGGACTGACCATTTCAAAAAGGCCAAAAGGCCTCAGTGCTGTAAACTAACCATGTTTAGACTTTCTTTCTAGAACATACCCCAACAAAACACAAAGAACTTTGACTACGGAGGAATGAGACCTCAAGCCTCTTTTCTTTGAAGTTTCAGGGTGAATTATTTTTACTTTTGTTTAGTTCTTGTTTTTTTTTTTTTAATAATTTTTGCTTTTAGAATAGTTTTAGATTTACAGAAAAGTTGAGGGAGTGTTCACGGACTCCCCACCCTGTTTCCTCCACTGTGAACTTCTTACTTTAGTATAGTACATTTGTCACAACTGATGAACCGATGTTGATACATCACTATTAGCTAAAGTCCATGCCTCATTCAGATTTCCTTAGTTTTTACCTAATGTCTCTGTTGTAGCCCAGTTTTCCATCTAGAACACCACATCATCTTTACTCTCTGTGTTCCCTTAGGCTCCTCGAGGCTGGGACAGTTTCTCGCACTTTCCTTGTTTTTGATAATCTTGACAATTTTTAAAATCATTATCAGGAATTTTGTAGAATATCCCTCAGTTTGGGCTCTATTGGTTTTTTTTTTTTTTTTTTAAAGATTTTATTTATTTTATTTTTTCCCTCCAAAGCCCCAGTAGATAGTTGTATGTCATAGCTGCACATCCTTCTAGTTGCTGTATGTGGGACTCGGCCTCAGGATGGACGGAGAAGTGGTGCCTCGATGCGCACCCGGGATCCGAACCCGGGCCACCAGCATTGCAGTGCGCGCACTTAACCACCAAGCCGCAGGGCCGGCCCATGGGCTCTATTGGTTTAGATCACGGGTTTGGGGAGGAGCCTGTCAGACACTCCCACAGTGATATGGTCAATGTTAGCATCAACTGTAACGTCATGTTGATAGCATGAACTCTGATATGATATGAATGGCACCTTACCTTGGTGGTTTCTATTTTCAAGTAGAAAATTCTATACCAACATGTTTTCCTCTGTGAATTCATAAATCCATGATATATATTTGATAACACAAAGGGGCTTAGATATACAGCGAGATCAAGCCATCTTCCCCCTTAATATGAAACAAAATGCTCGTATTTCAAATTTTTTTGCTCAGAACACAGAAAGCTCTTTTACTTGTAAACCTGTCATAGATTTAAAGGGATTTCTGCACCTGGAGCAAAGTATTAATATAAGCTGTGAGTTAAAACAAGAGCATATTCATCGCTCAGTGATTGCAGACAACCCCCACGTATTCCTTAACAATTCAAAGGAAAACAAACAGTTGGACAAATTTCTGTTTACAGAAATAGTGTTTCTGCTTTAAAACATATCGTTATCTTTTGAATTCTATTCTAATTATTTAAACTTGAGACAAGCAATACACTTAGGGAAAATATGTTCAGATTCTCATGACTGCCTTGTCTGTGAGCAAGGAGCGTCGGCAGATACTTCAGGTAATAACTGAGTCCTTGGCATGGAGTAGCATGGGGCAGGGTGGGGGGAGCCAAGCTAAAGCTTCTCCTGCACATACGTGGATGAAATAATCCAGCAGATCAGGCCACCCTGGGAGATAAGGAGACTGAGTAACTGTGGCCAGTTGCAACGTAACGTGCATTATTGCTAATACAAGAGTCTCAATCTCTCTGAGCTGTAGTACATGGAGAGGAGGAGAGACCCTCCCCAAATTGGGCAGTGCTTTCGTGTCAGACCAAAAGAAAATAGCTAGTAAACGTACATCTGTAAACACAACTATATTCAATAATTAGAGTATAGAATGTGTGTACTAACACATAAGCGTATATGAATACATACGTGTCTATGTATGTGTATATATGTGTATGTGTGTGTGTATGTGCGCCTGTATATATATGTATATATATGTGTGTATATATGTGCCTGCATAAGTATGGTCTTTTAAAATCCCAAATTAGCTACTGGGCTTTTTTTTTTTTTTTTTTACTAATTAATAACCACTTATTAATTAAATATCTCAAAAGTTAAAAGAACAGAAGTGAGGATGGTACATTGGTTAACCTCATGCTTCTTAATAAGAGATTCCAGCCTTGCAGACGGAGGGAGCCAAGGACAGAAAAGGAAAAACTTCCAAATTACTCACCAAAACTTACACCATATTGATCAGGTCCATTTCTCTCTTTATCTCTCTGGCTACTTAGGTAAATTTAAAAATTTATCTTATCTCCCTAGTACGGATAAAAAATCTAGGTGATAAATAATTAGACTTTATGCCATTTAGGAAATAAAAGAGATAAGTATCTACCATGACTGAAAGTTACTCTACTATTAGAAAAGTTGTTTTGCAAGAAGGTAATTCTTACCGTCATTTCCACCCCATTTGATATTTTTCATTAAATTATGGAAAGAAAACTAAGTTATAGGAAGTAGTTCTACATTAGTCTTCTTTAGCATACAGTTCACTACAATTAAGAGAGAGAGAGAGCAAGCCGGAGTCTGTGCTCCCTAGAAGGGAAACCACTGCGAGACCTCATGGGCTTTCCTTATACGTCTGCTTTTTATTTTTAAACATCACCACCTCTTTGCTGACCAACATTTTCTTGCAAATTACGGCGAGGGGGGAGGAGCATGAGCACAGGGAGCTGGATCAAAGTTGGTGACACTCGCTGCTAGAATTCCAAGTTGAAATCAAATCCTTCAGTCAAGTTTGTTAGGCATGAGGAAAACAAGATTTACAACTTCAGCAGAACTGTGATTCTATGAAGAAAAAGTATCAGTCTCCTTTGCTGTCACCAAAGGATCTGAAGCTGGCTTTGTCATATTTCTTCCTCTCTTATATATGGGGGGGGGGGGAGAGAAAGTAAGAGTAGTTTAAAAACCTGATGAAGCCGTGACCCTTTAGCTTCCATTTATAGCCTGAGCCGGAATGCCATCCCCCTTGACTAGGGAACTGTCCAATCCAGCCGCGTGTGTCGAGATTCTATTAGGCACTAAGTGAAATATATATGCATGCCCTTATACCGCGTAACTCGGGTCCACCTTGGAGACGCTGGGCTGTGGATCAACCGAACCACCACTCCTCTTCCAAAAATCATTTTGACAGGTTCTTTTGGAGGGGCTCCTTCTCTCTTTTTAACCCATCCTTTTAAACAAAATGGCACCAAAGAAGGAGGTGAAGAAGCCAGCCGCGGCCGCTGCCCCAGCCGCTGCCCCTGCCCCGGCACCTGCCCCTCCGCCTGCTCCAGCCAAACCCAAAGAAGAAAAAATTGACCTCTCTGCCATTAAGGTAACTAAACGGGTGAATTGTTTGGTCACTGAAACGTCGTTCAACAGGAGGGAGCTCTAGGAACTTGCAGAGGGTAGGACTGTCATGGAGAGGAATGGCATCACTAAGTGAACTGGTAGATTTGGGGAGAAGAGACTCCTGATTAAAAAATAAACAAACTCTAGCACACAATTTCAGTAAAATTCCTGAGTGTGCTTTTGTACGTGGAACCTGTTTTTGCTCTACTTTTTTTCTCTGGTTTCCTTTTATCCTTAAATTGTCTAAGTGCGATTTAGGGGGAAAGTGTGTCAGTGCAAAGATGTTTTAGAAATACTTAAACCAGCGTTGTTTTGCTTTTTAGGTTTTTTTTTAATTTTTTATTTATTTATTTTTATTGCAATAACAGTGGTTTATAACTAATGTTGTTTTTTCCAAATAAAATCTCTGTGGGAACTGGCTCCCTTACCTTGAAGCTACATCAAAAGGAAAGTTTGATCCCCCATCTGTTTCCGAAACTTTAAAAACAGCTGATGACCCAGTTGTCCTGGGTGTATTTATTTGACAGCTGCTTTATTTCATCTGAAAAAGAGAAGATTTTTGCAATTCAAGTTAATTCCCCCTTCAGCTTTGCTTAATAAAATTTGATACAACACTAAATGAGATCTCGGTGCAGACAATTATGCACTCAAGCTTTTCAGTGACTATAACTGTCATCTTGTTTATTTATGTACAGTATTTAATTCAGAACGTGTGAGTTGCTTCTAAACGACCCTAACCCAAAAAGCATGGTGAAACTTGTTGGTTATGTGGCTTTTAGCTTACGACTTTGAGCTCTCGCTTACTGATCTTGAACTAAGGAGATTGGGATTGATTCTTGTGTCGACACTTTGCTGTGATCAAAGTTCTCAGCTGCCAAAAGATTATCTGCTTTTGGAAAAATGATGCAACGTATGTGCCTGTTATCCTCAGTGATGTGACCCTCAAATGCACACGTTCTCCTCGTTCCCTGGGCTCTGATTGGTCCTGAGGACATTTTGAATATCTCATCTCAGGAACCCTGCCTTATAGGGAAAACTCATGGGTGGAAGTGCCTAGGAGGTGATCTTTTCACTTAAGCCAAATTTTTGTATGTAATAAGACTGAATTTTGCTAACTTAACACTGTTTACTTGCATGACAAAGCTGACTGGTAAGTAAACATTTTATTGACTATGTTGGTATAATCGTAGATTTTTAAAAATATTCCCGACATAAATATTGAATTAGATCACCCTTAGATATGTGATGAAATTAAAGAAATACATTCATAATTTTCATAGCATTTGGTTAAACATGAAATTTTATATTTCAAAGTAGGAGTGGATTATCACAAATATTTTGTCTTGAGTTTATAGGGAGCTGAAGTCATATTTGAAAAAATTTGGTCACAGGATCAATATTGATTAGGAACTATTCTTAATAAATATCCACTTAGAAGGAGAAATGCATGTCAGATCTTCTAATAAATGTCTTTCTACTTGGAGAACTGCATGCATACAGTTCATTAAGAGGAAATCAAATTTTTCACCTCCAGCAGGCCTAGTTAATGTGTCTTTATAGATGCACACTCATTACATTGTATGATGAGCGTGATTACAGCCACTACAATAATTCTGATTGTCTATGTTCTTTGACTCTCCACTCATACTAACGTTAGAGATATGAATCAGTGTCAACGCTATTCGTCTTTCTATTTATTATGATTTATAAGACAATATCATCTCTTTGTATCTGGGACTACAAGGATCTGGAAAGGAAAAAAATGTCTTAAGAAGAAAAAGAAGTGTCCCGCTAAAGAAAACAGGCATTAAGTTTCTTCCCAGAGGAACCATGTAAGAATAAGTGAATAAAGAATAATTTAGTATGGCAGGTGAGAAGTTTCCAAGAAAAGACAAAGGACACCACTTTTTTAATCCAGAAATTAAACTGATTACTTGTTGACAGTCAACAAAGAAGTGACGCTTTTCTGAACCTTGAAAATTGCTTTCTCCTTCCATCTATATGTTGACTTAATGCCAGTACGAGCTGGTGCAACTAAACAAAAGAAGGAAACACCCCTAGAGAGTCTGTGGAGATGGGATATGCTCTATCTGCACTATTTCATTGCAGAAGGAGAGACATGATGGATCCCAATGTGGGGCACAACCAGAAAAAGAAGTTAAATGAATCTAGAAGTAACAGAAGGAAATTAACGTTTATCTTTCGTTGAGAGAGCCCATTCTTAATAGAAAGAGAAAAAAAGAAAAGAACAGAATTGAAACTAACATATTTTTGTAAAGGAATTTAAATGCCTTCAATGATTTGCATTCATCAATGTGAAGTCAGTGCATATTTATAGATTATAACATCGCCAAAGAATGAGATGCAACTTGAGAACTTTATAAAATTTAATTTCATCCCAGTAGGTAACAGGGCTAATTAAAACGTACATTAAAACATTTTATATTATGATGCTTTTAATCGCTTAATGATGTTTCTAGATATATTACCTCTTATAAGTTATAAACTTTTTTCAAGCAAAGAAAATGAACTTTAAAGAAATTAATAGAGCTGTTATATGTGTTCATTAACTTTCTGAAAACTCAATAAAGAACAAAACTTAATTGGATTTTAAACTTCCTTTCATAAATCATATAAGATTAGAAACCTAACCGTCCTTTAGACTTTGAGTAATGCTGAAGTTTCACATTATCTTTGTGCAGTATTATGATCAGAGCAATAATAATATTTAATTCCTCAAAACTACTCCCAGCTAATACCTATGTTCCATCTAATAATATACCATGTTTAATAGCCATATATTTGACTCCCCATAAATTCTGAATAATCTAGGATATTATTTATTAGTTTTAACAATTTCTTAAATGTGCTTTCCAATTTGATTTCTTGGTTTGTTGGTTATTTGTTTAGAACATTTCTTCAGTTGTTCTGACATAAAAACCTTTGCTATTCTCTGAGGGAATGCTTACCTGATATCCTATCCCCATGGATTTTCTATGAGTGTGCCTCTCAAAGACACAAATATTGTTGATGTTTGAACATTAAGGTTACTGTCCTGGGTGGTTCTAAGCGCTCTTTGCTTTCAGAGAGCTGAGGCTTCCAGCTACAATGCCCAGACTAAAAGAACACTACCTGACAGAATCTCAAGCGTTGGAATTAAAACCCACTTTGAGTATGGGTATAGGTGCAAACACAAGAATTAACACTTGTTGCCCAAAACCGCACCAACTGAAATAACAGAAATTAATAAGTAATGAGATGACCATGTGCCTAGATTTAAAATGATCTTCAAGGTGTAAGTGAATTTTTTGCATGATGCATGCCTCAGCTGATATGTCAGGATTGCTGTGAGGGGACTTTGAATCCTGTTTCTCATTGTGCTGCTTAAATTTTAATTCTCATTGTATTCACCATTCAATCAGGTCATCTCTGACTAGACACTGCGGGCGATATTACAAGAAGTGGTAAACGTACAGAATGCATTGACAGAAACTCATCAAATAACAAATCTCACAGCAACAATTGACCACATACTTAGGAAGATTTAAACTTTCAATTTAATGGGTAGGTTGGAAATCTAGTGTTCCCAAATACATCTATTTACTGAAGAGTATTCAGTGGAGGCAAATACTACGTATACATGGTGACACCTGACTTTTCCTGGTCCAGGTATAGGATTGTTTTTGTTAACCTATAAATTCTTTTTTCTTCTCTCTAACAAGGCTAATACAAACCCAGTCCCACTTAGAAGAATTAAGAAAAATCAAATGAGGTCAAGGCCCACGAAAGGTTTTGAAAATTGTAAAGTTCTTTGTAATATAACAACTAGTATTCATTGTCAATTTACTCTGTGCCATATTATCTTATTTAGTCCTCAAAACATTACACTCAGGTTGTTTTTAGCCTCATTTTTCAAGGAAAGAAACTGAGCCTAAATGAGGTTCAGTGTTACGCCCATGATCATATCGCTAGTAAGTGATAGAGCTGGATTTAACCTCGCAGGCCAAAGCAGAGGCAGCTGTGTCAGCCGTACCCTAAACTGCCTCCTGTCAGTAAAGAGTAAGCTGGTGTTTCTAACAATGTGTAAAGGAGCTTTATTCGCTCTTAAAGGTGTGAGGTAGCGTGGTCCTTGCGTTGCTCTGCGCAGACCTGTGAAGCCAGAAGAGGGGTGACAGGCACACATCACAGTAAGTTCACCAAGACCGTTGACCTTGGCGGTTCACGGCTGTTGTGTCCTCCACCATTTTCCCTTCTCTTAGCACCTGTTGCTCACAGTCCGGTGTTCTCTTTTACAGACGGAAGCTGGAATGTTAGGAACCTAGAAAGACTGCTAGTCACTTTGCTCCAGCAACCTGTAAAGAGTTGTAAGTGGAACACGGATATTAAAAGCGTGCTGTTATGAGTAGATTGGTAGTTGCCAGGGGTGAGGGTGGGGCTGGGGGAAGTGAGTGAAGTCGTCAGAGGGTACAAACTTCCAGTTATAAGACTAATAAGTCCTGGGGATTGAATATATAGCATGGCGACTATAGTTAACAATACTAAGGATCGTGCACTGAAAGTGGCTAAGAGAGTAGATCTTAGACGTTCTCACCACACACACAAAAAAGAGAACTTTATGAGGCGATAGATGTGCTAACTAACCTTATTGTGGTACTCACTTCACGATAGTCAGGGGTCGCAAAACAACATTCCAGTCAATGACAGACCACATATGTGACGGTGGTCCCATAAGATTAGTACCATAGAGCCTAGGTGTGAGTAGGCTGTACCATCTAGGTTTGTGTGAGTATACTCTATGATGTTCACACAACAATGAAATCACTAATGACGAATTTCTCGGAACGTATCCTTGTCAAGTGACACATCACTGTATATACATATATCAAATCATCACGTTGTACACAGTAAACTTACACAATGTTGTATGTCAACTATATCTCAATAAAGCTGGAAAAAAATAAACTATACCAAAGTATTAAAAAATGCTGTTAAAGGTAATGAAACCCATTGAAACGAATTTTAAAATAATTTTATTTTTGTTTAATTAAACATATACACGTATCAAACCTGACCTCCAAATTTTGCCATCAGGCTAATATTCTGAGAATGGTATGTGATCTCTATTTTGTTTACAAATAAACAGCAAATATAACGCCACATGTATAATGACTAAATCTTAACCTTAACTAGTTTAAGGTAAAGAACTAGAAAAAGAACTCATATAGTCCACTTATAATTAAAAGATACGGGTTAGGGGCCGGCCCTATGGCTTAGCAGTTAAGTGCTCGAGCTCGGCTACTGGTGGCCCCAGGTTCGGATCCGGACGCGCACCGAGGCACTGCTTGTCCAGCCATGCTGAGGCGGCGTCCTACATACGGTAACTAGAGGGATGTGCAACTATGATGTACAACTGTCTACTGGGGCTTTGGGGAGAAAAGGAGGAAAAAAAAGGGAAGATTGGCAATAGATGTTAGCTTAGAGCCAGTCTTCCTCAGCAAAAAGAGGAAGATTGGCATGGATGTTAGCTCAGGGCAGATCTTCCTCATCAAAAAAAAAAAAAAAAAGATATGGGTTAAAATGTTTATAAATTGTTTCTAAATTTTCTTTATATAATTTTAAAAGTTTGTCTCTTTTTATTCTAGCCTTTCAATAATACAAATTAGTTTTTAGTGCACCTATAATGTCAACCAATTACAGTATTAATCCATTTGCACTGTGAACATAACTTCAGGAGCAAATCAAAAATTATTTGAGACCATCACTAGGTGTCAGTATCCAGTGTCCACTTTTAAACATCATCGCTGTAAAAAAAGAGAACAGGTGGAACGGAGTGGGAAAATATTAAAGGGTATTCTTACAGAAGACTCTCTAAAATTATATTTTGAATTATATGCTGAGTAACTGTATAATGTCTTTGCAAAGTGAAATGCAGTTTGGAAAGGAATAGATATAGTCACCAATTAATAGTGAATAGCACTTTTAATTTTAAAGATAATGAAGTCTTTGCAAGACAAAGAGGCTATAAAATGACAGTACCAAATTTAGCCTCTCGACATTTTAGTCCTGCAAATGTACCCCCTGGCAAGTTGTCTTGAGAAGTCGTTTCATAATTACCCAGGAGTAAGCACCCTCTGACTCATGGAAATTGTGGAAAGGATTATATTTAGTCTGCTGATATTACACTTTCCTCTGCTTCTCTTCATACTGAAATACTTTTCGTAGGAAAATAGGATCTTCTCTAGTTTGCTTCTACACTAACTTATACAGTCTGTTTCTCACCCCAAATCAGAATTTGGAGGGCAAACATTGCAATATACAAGTAGTAATGGCTTCAATTATACTAGTTAAAATTTAAATTATATGGATGATAAGTCCTTGCTATTCTAGTCATAAATTAATAATAGTGAGTTAAAGAAGAAAATTTCCCCTAAAGATAAAACGACATCACATTCAACTTTATTCTCTTCCTTCACTGTCGCGAGAGAGGCTTTCTATACCCAGTCAGTGCCCAAGGGCATACTGTCTCCTGTCTATAAAACCTTCAACTCACTTGAACGTGGTGTTATGAAATTATATTTTGTTTAACTCCTCTTTACCTAAGCTACTTGAAAATAATATTGCTTATTGAATTTTTAGGCACCCTGCCCTTTTTCATCAAAAAAAGTGAGTTGAGGTAGATTCTATTGACAAAATGATGGAAAACTCACAATCTTGTAGAACCATAAGCAACCCTGGAAGTTATGCAGTATAATACTTTATATTTGAGGAAGCTGTAACCTGGATGAAAGAAGTTATTTAATCAAAAGACACATCATTTGTTATAGGAGCCAAAACAGAATTCTGAGTGCTTCAATTCCCGTTGAGTTCTCTTTCCACCATATCAAAAGACCTGAAATCTCTAAAATATTGATGCCAATATTCATATGTCCCTGCTGTCACAAAAGGAATTTTGTTCCAGATAAGTAGGAAAAAGCAGATACTTACAATTTCTTAAAACACATGCATAGGAATTTTTCTAACACTCATATTTGAAAAATAAAAAGAGGAAGGAAGAAACAAAAATACAACTTGGATTTTTAATAAATTACATGCAAACCAACACACAAAGTAGAGAAGGTACAACTCTCAAGAAATCTTAAATTTATTTATCAGTTATTAACCATGGGAAAGCTGATGAGAAATCTGAAGAAGTGTAGACTTAGGTCACATTTTAAAATTTTTATTAAACTTTACTTAGGCCTCTCTGTTAATTCTTGTATGTCTGAACTGAGTTATTTTAGTAATTCAGCCTTTGCTCTAATGTGCTGAATTGAGTTGACTAGTCTACACCTGCTGGGCACTGCATTACTCATTTCCTCGTCTGTTCAGATCAATGTATCCAATATAGCCATCAATATAGACAACCCGGGCTGGTACTGTGGTCTCATTGTTCATAATTTCTCCTTTTTGTGTCATATGATAGTCACCAGCCTAGTGTATCCTCTGTTGAGGTAAAAAATGCAATGAAAAATATTTATTTCTCTGAAATTGAGTTATTCTCAAGCACAAAACTCTTAGAGTTTCAAGATAGTACTACTGTTGGCCTTTTATGATGATTCCTAGTAACTCTGTGAAATTGAAGTGACAATTAATAAGTTAAGGCTTCCTTAGGGTTTGCATACATCGGGCCTTTGGCCTCTCTGCCAGGCCTAAATCAGAGAACACGCAGCAATGTTTTCTCCATTGAAAACTGGCCCTGGTTAGATTAACTTCTTTACTCAGGCTTACCAGTCATTAGCCCCATCGTATCCCTCAGGGATGATGAAGTTTTAAAGACTATAGTCTATGTTCCTTCCTAGGGCATTTTCCCTCAGGATTCAACATCACATATCTCCCAAATCATCTTTAATTATAGCTCTTCTTATTCTACTAAAGCTTAACATACATCAGTTCCAGAGCCTGTTTGATTAAATGCATTTTAATATTTTTCCTATGAATCAATTCCTTCTATAAACCAGAAACTTTATCTTATCTTTAATCAGTTAACCAAACCTCGTGATTACTATTAGAAAAATGTTTCTCAAAGTGAGAAAAGTTCTATAAACATTGCAATAAAAATCTTTTTTAGTACCAGTATCTTGTAGACTACTACTTATCTAAATACAGTACCAAATAGTACACGAGTCAAAAGAATGTGGAACATCGTTAATTTACTAACAGTCTGAGATAAGCATGTAGGCTACGATGGAAAAAATCCTTAAATAAACAAATAAAGCGTTGGCAAATTAGAAGTCCTGACTATAAACATGTATATAAAGTCTAAAGAAAGGCTCTGGAAATATAAACACGCATATGTCAATAATTTGAAATGAGCGTGCTTACTATGTGCTCGGCAGTTCTAGGTGCTGGAGATGCAGCATTGAAGGAGAATGTGTCATCTCCTCTAGAATGCCAGCTCTTTGAAGGAACTGAAGAAGATTCTTCCCTCTTCCAGGGAATGTAAGATTCTAGAGGAGGAGCTTATGGTTGAAGGAGGAACTTACTATCCATACGTTCTAACGATTTTAATGAAAATCTGTGGAGCATCCAATATAGGCAAGGTGGAGGATAGAGTAAGAGTTTTATAGAGTACAAAGTATGAGGCATGGCAGCGCTCTAGGAGGGGAGGTTGGGGTAGGCCCGCACTGGGGTCACACCATGGACAGAGGTTTCAGTAAAGGCCTGTACTTCCCAGAAGTTTACAACCAGGGGGGTCAAATGTCTTTCAGTGGGAGAAAGGAGCTAGGAAAATAGAGAAAAGATTCTTTCAAGAGGAGGAGATTTTATTAGAGCATTGAAGATTAATTTCGAAGAGATGAGAGCATTCCAGATCGAAGAGACTTACATCTAATTTTTAAAACAAACCAAATGATAACATGGCAAACTGAATCCAAAATCAGTGGACATTTTGTATTTATACCATGCCTTTGTTCAAAGGGCTGACTACTTCATCATTATAACACCAAGGAAGAGACGCAAGAGAAAGTTTTTGTCATTTGTAAAATTGTACCAGAGAAAAAATAGTATTTCCCGTTTGTTCTATGAGCAGAAGGTGTAGGTCTTCTAACTTTTAAACTATAGTTTATTCTCTAGATTAGCCTATACTATAGGCTTCTCTACTATTGTCAATAAGTTGCTTAACCATTTACCTTGATTCTCAATAGGTACAAAAAAATTTAAACTCTCATTCTCTCTGTGATAGAGATATAGAGAAAAACTAGCGTGAAATATTTAACTGCCTACCACTTCTATTTTAATAATAAAGCTTTACATAATACCCAAGTGGTTAGGAATAACTTATTCACACCATAAATACAACTTTTAAAATGACTTATACAAATTAACCATATTTTATATGTATTCCAGAACATATTTTTCTACTCAGAAAAAAAAAATAAAAAACCGTGAAAATGAGTGTTATGGAGGGCACAAGATGGCCATTAGGTAGGGCAACTTTGATGAGCTTATTTTATATTATTTATAGTTATTAACTCCACTAAAGATATATGCTAGTTCTCAATATTAATCATAGGGCAATTCAAACTTAATGACACACTATATAAATATAATTACAAGACTAAAAAGAACACAAAGACACATGGTCTGTTCTGACGGCTTTAAGTTGTGCACCAAAAATCACGAGACTCCAAATTACACAATTATCAAAGGTTACAAATTTCCACCTTTGTCCCTCCCTTCCATTTTCCTCTAATGATTCCAAGCATTTTTAATTTCTCTATTACCTTCCATTTCCCAATAACCTCTCAAAATGTCAATCTGTTAGTGAAAATACCTTTCCTTGGGTGCTAATATTATAAAATCATGTTTTCAATCTTCATTTTGGGACTCAAGACCCTAAGAGATCTTTTTCACTACTTGTAAACTTTGGACAGAAAGTGATAGGCATTTAAATGTTGATTTCTTCACAAATAGCTTGAGGGAAAGCTGCAAAGGATTCATCTGTCTAGCAGGGGAAGACTTCATGCTTTCTGTGACCATTCCGTTAAAAACAGTTACTGAAACAGGACTTAAGTTAGCATTTATCTCCAACATACTTCATGCCTGTTAGCTGCTTTAAATATGTGGGAAACCGATAACCATGTTGTCTGAACTTCAGTGGATATAGATCCCAGGACTGACCTTGCCCCAGGATCACACTAGGAAGGGAGTTGCCCTTATTTTGAAGTAAGATGCCATGAAAACCCATTACGGCCAATCACTTAGAAACCTTTAAATTTCTAAAGTACAACTCAGCATTCCACAGCCCCTGCTTTGGGTTTGTTTGGTTCTCAGTCTGGAGACTGAGCCATAAAACGTTTGACATGGCAGAAACAGAATCAGCAGGTCCTGGTAAGACTTTAGTAAATTTAAGCAAGATTTTTAAATTTTAAAAGAATATCTATAGAAGGAGAGGAAAAGAATGTAAAAATGGTCTATCTGCTCTCTTTCCTAGAAGAACTTCATAAATTCAAAAAATATGAGTAGTCAGCTGCCAGAAAGATAATAGGGAGAAAGCAGAATACCCACCCCTAATGTAAAAAAACCAAGGAGAATGGTGAAAATGGAGATCCAACCCATCCCTGGCTTAGATAAGCCCTATACTCCTGAGAATATACCTTGCAGAAGAGTGGTCTTTAACAAGAATTGACTATTATCACTTGGGTGAACCCTAAGAAACACGCAGAATGTGCATGGCCTTTTCAAGTCCTCTGGACTTTACCACAAGGGGCAGAGCTTCAAGGGTGTTCCTTCTATAGCAGTTGCCATTTGAAACCCCAAACCAGTCCCATCCAGTAAGTTTCATTAAGACCAAAACTTGCTGACTTGAAGTTTTTGAAGTTTATAATTCACCCAGAGATGGGGTCAGCCCCAGCTCTTAGAGACATTCTAAGCTCCTCTGCCACTGAACAAATAAGAAGCTTCTTAAGGGAAGATGGTCCTGGAGAACATCTCAGGGATAAAGACCATAAAAGTACTGACAGGCTTCGGTCTCACTATGGCTGTCCACTCCTAGGTTCTGGTTTCCTAAAAATAGCCCTCAGGGTACAGATCCCTCTTTTCCTTTGCCCTAAGAAAGCTAAAGAACTCTCCAAAGGGAGTGGCCACTTCTGTCTGAAACCTGATGCTAGCTGTGAGGTCACAGCTTCCCCAGAAATAAAAGGCAGCCTCAGCAAGGGAGGCCCCCACTCAGGGACTGGAGCAGCCCTCAACTAACTCTTCAGCGTCGTCACCGTTCCGCAGCCCAGCAGCTCCATCATGGTGGGTCCTAAGAGAAAACTATTTGTCGTTATACGCAAATGTGAATAGTGCACATGATCTTATTGAGAAGAAAGGCAGGTGAGGGGTAGAATTGAGGAGAGAATGTATTCAGTATGAATCTGTAGAATCTACTCTTGGTTTTTGTTGAGGGGGGTTGAGGATAGAAGAGACTAATTCTAGCTATTATGCCAACTGGAAAAATACATCTTACTCCCAAAGCAGTGCTTTATGCTTCACCAACTTTTGCTCTATCACATAAGGTTTATGATATCTAAATTTAGAAAAAAAACCTGCAACTACAGCAAAATATTGTACTTTAAAAAACAATTCAATAATGCCAGTATCTAAAATTAAGTAAACTACTTCCGATGCTTTGGGTAAAATGTAGTGGTTAAACCAAGAAACATTTAAGGTCATCTTTTTATTGCAGTATATCTGTATTTCTTAATACAGTGTATCTTTATTAGACTTATCTTAAATATACTATAGATGATTTTATTATTCCAGGAAGTATTTGCCTTAGCATTTGTTAAATCATTGATTCATTGATTAAGATACAGGGAGATGTTCCCCAACTATCTTTTGCAATAGCTTTTTATTTTTCCTAGATTCAAAAGTGTCTTAAGACCACCTTCTTATCCTATGACACCTACATGGCTTCCTAAAAATCTCAGAGCAGAGAGCACTCATTCTTCTGTCAATGCATTTGAAAGAGTACTAGTTGTTTCTTTCTTTCTCCCTTTCTCTCGCCTCTGCAGTCCTTCAGCGCTGACCAGATTGCGGGTAAGTGAACGGAGCTTCGCTACTCCAGACGTAGGCAGAGCACTGCCTAGTGTCTGAAATATCACTTATCTCCAAGGCATGTTACTGTGTGGCTCAACCTGTCAGTGTCCAAGCTATGCCTGAACTCTGAAAAGTAGGCTTCCTTCTGCAACCTACTTTGAAGAATACTCAGGATATGAGCTTGGATACACTTAAAAATCAGGACATTTTTGTTTGGTTAAAATATTCTTTGTGGTTAATTTCCTTCTAACAGATCGAGTTCTCTCAGGCACAGCAGGATGGTAAGTTTAAAAGATACAGTTGTTAATTTGTGCACACTCGTGAAGGTGGCATGTGAGAAAAGCAAGTCCCTTGAGATGAGATTAGTTCTTCTTAATTATTCCCACTGGTGGTCTCACTCTAAATATAAATACTTTCAACCTGAAGCTCTTGCTTATAATCAATAACCAAAAGTTTAAGCAAACAAAAGATAAACACCACAAAATATGTCCTTGTATTCACTGATTTCGGTGATACGTATATATATATGATTTCACTGACATATATATTCACTGATACATATATATGTGTGTGTGTATATATATATATATATATCCCAAAAAAAGGATGTAGATTTTGGATGGTTAATTTGTTAATCAAATCGCTAAAGAGAGATTTTGCAGGTCTAAATTGTTCAATTTGGAAAATAAAATGGCTTATGAAACTGCCCAATTACCAAATCCACACAATTTCAATGAGCATCATAGTGAGTTGAGAGAAACAGTAGGTGAAGTGGATATAGACTAGAAGTGAATTCAGAGAGAAAGAGGGAGGAGTAATTTATCATAAAACTGTGGAAGGAACATTAGATGTCTCCTAGTCCATCTTGAGAGATGCAAGACAGGTGATGGGACTTGCTCAAGGACCCAAAAAATTAGTGATAAGACCAAAATCTGGTATTAGTTTAAATTAATTAGAAATTTCTTTCATGAAAACAATTAGAAAACCTCATACTCTGAATATTCAAGAGATTCTAAATAGTTTCCCTAACACTTCCACTTTTTTTCCTTCAGATCTGTGGATCCAAGAGATCCTGTGACCCATAGGATTTTGTTCTTTCACTACAAGTATAGGGAGAAATGGTTAATGGAGTGAAAGTGCCTCATATCCAAGTAAACTGAGACATCTACAGAAGGGAGGCAGAGAAAAAATTTAGTTATATGATATGGTACAAATCAGAATATTGGTCATAATAATAAGTGCGTATATATTATATGTCATGATATATAATATATAAATAATTATAATTATAGGTGATTAATAAAGATACATATATATGTATCTTTACATATCTATTCAAATACTCACTTCTCTACCTAAAGGATTCCACATTTTCCAGTCTGTTTCAGTGTCTGGAATATCTCATGTTCAGACATCAATTAAGAAAAAAAGGACATTTGCTATAGTACAGACTCACACGTGTCTACATTATGACTGATGGCCTCATGTAGACAGATGAGATGATCTGATGACTCGGAACTCAAGATTACTTGAAATTATGCTACAAAGGACTGTTTTTTCTTATTGAAAACAGTTGGTGATTGATTGTCTTAAATTTGTCTGATTTTTAATGCATTTTTATCTAGTGCTGCTGCCACGTTATCAGCTACTGCATCCCAGTCCTCTCAAATATCTAATTTACAGTGTCGTTTTGACTGCCCAACCATGGTAGGACCAAGCAATAGAAGACTTACAAGCCCTTGCAGGGACAGAAGGACTCACTGTTGAACATTAAACCTATTACTCCATATACGAAATAGGTTTTCGATGTAGAGGTTCGGTAAACATTGGTGGGGGTGGACTGGTTTTCTCTTGTTCCAGGAAAGCAAATGTAAACATTGCAAACAAACAGAAATCCAATACTTTCAGAAATGAATGAAAACTTCCTTTGTTTGCTTCCTTGTTCAATGATTAAAGAGTTTTGCTCATGGCTGCTCTATTTGACTGTATCACAGGTTTGGAGGAAAGAAAAGGAAAAAAAAAGCAAAGAAAAAATGACAGCATTCTAAAGGTCTAAGTCCTGTGCTGTTCAATAGAGTCGCCACTAGGCACATGTGGCTATCTAAATTTAAACTTTAATTAATTAAAAACAAGTACATTTTAAAATCTGCTTTCTCAGTTGCACAAGACGTATTTTAGTGCTCAAGAGCCACAGGTGGCTAGTAGCTACCTTTCTGGGAAGCCCAGATATAGAACATTTTGATCATCACAAAAAGTTCTAGAACACTGTTGTTCTAGCCTGGGAGCTGGCCAATTTTTTCTTAAAGGGCCAACTAGTAAATATGGCAGTACTACAGTTTTATGGCAGTGCAGTCTCTGTAAAAACAGCTCAACTCCATCATTGGTGTGAAAACAGCCATAGACAAGACATAAATGAACTGGGCATGGCTGTATTCCAATCAAACTCTATTGACAAAAGCAGGCAGCCAGCCCCTAGGGAGGAGTTTGCTAACCCACGTTCTAGACTCTTTGACAGAATATCTAAGCCTTAAAAATTTGGGTAGAAAGACCAAAATCTTTCTGGCCTTGGTCTTTAAAGCAACAAAAAGGTTAATGTCAGAGACAATCTATTACAGCCCGTAAAATCCTATTTCTATGTCAGCATCTGAGCAGGGTCATAGCGAGCCCTCTGAGCAATCTGTGCATGACAGCGTGGAGCCAGTAACAAGAATAGTTCAGTTTCACATGTCCCTTAGAAAGATAAAAAATAATATTTGACTAATGACCCCACAGGGCCTGCAGCATGCTTTTTAGGTAGGGAAATGATCTGTTACAGTGAAATTGCATAGAATTCAAGGGGGAAATTTCAGCAAAGAATGATAACATGGTCTACAGTTGATTGTGAATATGATGCCTGATGCGATCTTAGATGAGGGGATAGAGGGACAGTAAAATAGGGGTTTTGCTGAGTAACCAATCTAGATAGCATCTTTTGATCTGAGACCACTAACGGCCTAAAAAGAATGCTTTTACCTCCACCAGTTCATTCTCAAATGGTTTTTTGAGTGTTGCTGGTATTAACTCCAACAAGTTGCCATTGGTACTTTTGGGTCCCCCAGAAACTTTCATTTAGTTAAGTTTAGAAGGTTCATTTAAAATGTCTTTACTGTCCCCTAAATCCATAGTATCACCCTTTTCTGTCTTTTTGGTGTACACTTCTTAATTCACTTTTAATGTAATTCTGAAAGGCAAAACTAGTTCTATCAAAAGAGAATGACAAAATTTAGGGAAAATAAGCGGTACAGTAATTGTGATAAAAGTGGCAACACTTCAAAAATATGTACTCACACACAGTCACGAGCACAAGTAAAACTAGGGAACTCTGAGTAAAATCAGTGGAGTCTATCAGTATGAATATGCTGGTTGTGACACTACGTCTACTATAATTTTGCAAAATGTTACTATTGGGGTAAACTGGATAGAGTATTTAAGAGATCTCGCTGTATTTTTTCCTAAAATGGCATGTGAATCTACAATTATCTTCATAAAATTTTAATTAAAAAAAGTATACTTAAATTCTAAAGCTAATCTGGCAACATGTTGTCATACGTATTATCTGAAAAAAGAGTAAAGTTTAAAGAGATTACCTCAACGAGAGATCCAAACAAATATTCCTCATTCTGGATGGATGATCCTAGGAGCCTATGAGAGTCACACATTGAAGTGGTTAAACGACACTATAGAACTTAGAGATTTGTCTCATCTTTCTAAAATTTTTCCTGAAAAATGAAGTTACTGCTGAAGAAAACTAGTTAAGGAGAGAGACTAAGAAATTTGTACTTCAAGAGGAGGCTTTCTATATAATTTGAGAAGTTTGAGTTAACCGCACATAACACAACCTCGACTGAAAATTTGTTTTCTTGAAATTTTATTAACTTTGTTAATTATATGAGAAATTATATAAGGAATGCTTAAGATCTGTCAAGACCTCACCTCAGAATTTCTTAACCCAGTCTGGTTTCCCAAGCAGACGAAGGAAATATGAATAAACATGACTAGGAGCTCCAATTTCCATATCTGATTAATAATAATATATGACTTGAAATTGGAAATGCTGCTTTAAAATAGGACCAAATGGAAATGTCAAAAGGATTTGTCAATGATTGTTTGAGCCAGGAAAAGGGAGAGTCCAAAGATAACAGCTTAAGTGGTTGGCAAAGTTGTAAAATAGAGGAGAGTTTTGAACTGGATCCTTGATGAAGTTAGGCTTGAGCCTCAGGTCTGAGGTTGAAAAAAGCACCCTAATGCTTCTTGCTTCTTGCAGAATTCAAGGAGGCGTTTCTCCTGTTTGACAGGACAGGCGAATGCAAGATCACCCTAAGCCAGGTTGGTGACGTCCTTCGGGCTCTGGGTACAAACCCCACCAATGCAGAGGTTAAGAAGGTTCTGGGAAACCCTACCAATGAAGGTAACCACATGGTGTTCCAAGAGGTTGGGAAGCGTGTGCGTGCGTGTGTGTGTGTGTGTGTGTGTAAGAGAAAGAGAGAGATTTATTGAGAAATAAGTTCCACAGAATAGGACTTAATTTACTACTGATGGTAAGTGTGCCTCTTGGCCATCTAGAGGCTCAGTTTCTCCCCTCATAAAATAAGTCAACCTCCCTTTGAGAATTTGCAAGCATGATACAATTTCACGCTAATGAAAGGAAATAATATCTAATGCTAACATCATCATCCTCATCATCCTATCTAATGCTCAGAATTTAAAGGTCAATGGAATGAAATAATATCCAAATCTCCACATTTCTTGCAAACCTTCAAAGGCACAAATACATTTTGACAAAGATGTTAAATATGGCTAAAACACTATGCACTTTGTAAACAACTCTGAGTAAATTACAATGACACACCCCTAGAGCTCCAATCTGATCACCGTTGTGGAAATGAAATCACAGTGTTTTCAGGAGACTGACTCTGCCCAGTGGTCTGTCTTCTGACAACCTGCTTCTGTGACCTTTTTAACAGAAACTCGGCTATCTTAATTAAGAATAGACAGGTTGATATCTTAATAAGAGTGTTTTCTATTTCCAAAGAATTACAAAAAGACTTAAAAAATCTAAGCCAAAATCTGCATTCAGTCCCCCAAGGTAAACCCTGGGCCAAAAGTCAGTGAGATATGTAAGTGGCAAAATTTCAGAAGTCATTTGCTTGATACAGTAATACAGTCATCAGTCTGGAACAAGAAACTTTTTTTAATTCCAGTGGTTCATGCCAAAGTACAATAGTCTACTGGAAAATACCACCCTGAACACAAAAGATGAGACAAAACTGTACTTTTTTCAAGTAGATATTTAGGCTGCTTATCTTTGCCATAAAGAAAAAAGGAAGGGAGGGCAGATAATCTCTTTTTTTGCTTGATAACTGAAAAGTCTGTTTTCCCTTGTTACAAGATTTTAAGAAATCCTACCTCTAAATCAGTGTGCTAGAGTTTTCCTCAAACTTCATTTTCTTTGGAGGAAAATTTCCAGGTAAATCATGTAAAAAGTAGCTGAGACCATGAGATGATGTGAGACAGCAATAAGCCAAATCTTATTTTTTAAATGTCATTTTCTAACTTACCAAACATCTATCTTTAATGGAAATATTAGGTAAATGTTCATTTATTCAGCATTCAAATTTACTCTTTTTAATGCTACTCAATGTGCTGGATTTCTATTCTATGAGGAAAGACTAGTAAAAGGGAATTCTGATTTCAGGGGTACGTAACTTTATCCACTTGCACACATCTGGATAGTCTGTTTGATACTTTTTCTGTGAATGAGAGTTACCTTTTCAGAAGATACTAAAGAAAGTGTTATCATCTGGAGGCCTCTAAACTGCAAAGAAGTCGGGCGATCACAAAGTCTTTGACACACACACTCTCCTCACAGTCTTCTTTCTTAAATTACTTAAAATTTTTAAAAAATGAAGGCCCTAAAAAAGCTCAGGACAAAGGTGGACTAGATACTAAAGTTCGGTTAAGTTTTACTATATTTGTGTGCTAATGGATTTATTGTATCAGCATATTTTTAAATTGCTTCCCTAGTATTTACAAAAATATTAAATTGACAATACTAATAAAATAGTAGCTAACACTCACTAAGCACTCAGTTTGTCCCAGGTATTGAGACAAACTTTGCAGGTATGATCTCATTTAATGCTCGCACTAACACTGTGAGGCATCTCTATTTTACAGATGAAAAAGTGGAGGCACAAAGAGGTTAAGAAACCTGCCCACGATCACTTGGGTGTGAATGGTGGGTTGGGAATTAGGGCTCAAGCACTAGGGCCCAGAGCTCATGCCATCATTACCAGCTTTTGTCATCAGCAATTTACCAACTAAAATTTAAGCTATAGGAAGATTTTTCAGATCACCTAGAATGAACTCTCAAGTTTAACTTGTGACTCAAAGATGGCATTTTATGGTACTCATAACTCTCCCGATTGCGATTTCTTCCAGAATTGAATGCGAAGAAAATTGAATTTGAACAATTTCTGCCCATGATGCAAGCTATTTCCAACAACAAGGAACAGGGCAGCTATGAAGACTTTGTTGAGGGCCTGCGCGTCTTTGACAAGGAAGGGAACGGCACAGTCATGGGCGCTGAACTCCGTCACGTCCTAGCCACACTGGGTAAGGAGAATTTATTTCAGGGGACTTCATAGAACATGTAGGAAAGAACATGACTTAGGGGGATCATGTTATAACCAAAATTCAGAGGGGAAATGACTATAGACAAAAAAGAGTAGTTAAAAGTCAATGACCATTTCAATTGGCCTCAGTGTCAATGAGTTTGTTTTGGGGAAATGGTCACTTAGATTGCTGGTAATGAATAAGCAAAGAATAGCAGTGTTGTTCTTATAGGGTACAGTTCGGATGATCAGGTATAATGTGCACTTAATTCATTCATTGGAAAACAATTCATTGACAAGCTTCTAAGTGCCAGAGGCACAGGAAGGGCTTGGTCCGTATCCTCCAAGAGCTTGGACATTGGTTTTCAGGAGCCCAAAAGCCATCACATAGTGGAATTTTGAAAATGTCCCCTGGCCTTCTTTCTGAACAAAGAATTCTGTTTCATCAGGTGAAAGAATGAAAGAGGAGGAAGTGGAAGCCCTGATGGCAGGTCAAGAAGACTCCAACGGCTGCATCAACTATGAAGGTACAAACTCATGAGCTCTGGGGTCACAGCAACTCTTAACTGGTTGGGTGGATGATGGGCTTCTTTTGAGCTTAAAATAACTTCTATATCTCTGCCTCCCTTATTGAACATACACATGCCATCTATTATCAATCAATTACACAATAACTCTAAAAAGATATCCTGTGAGAATCCGACTATACACATAAGATTTATTCCAGTGGGATTTAGCACTCCCGTGCATTGTTATTCAGCTTAAAATGTGTTGTCATCTGCATGTTTTCTTGTCAGATCTTCGTAACATCTCTATAAG